>NC_134082.1:210943572-211244040 GCF_000715075.1 Nicotiana tabacum | reverse complement strand
CAGAGATGTCACACCCCCCTTTTTTTTTTTATCAAACCTCACTATACCCTCTTAAAAATGGATAAAAAGATTTAGTAAAGCTCGAAAGGATTTTCAATTAGAAAGTGACAAAAATTTGTTCAAAAGGAAATAACTCAGAGTCGCCACCTGACATTTGATTTCGGTGTGCCAGGTCACCGTTTTAAAAAAATAATTTTTCCTTTAAAACAATTTGGACTCCAAACTAAGTCTGCACCAGAGATTCGGGTAAGGGGGTTCATTTGACTCGGAGAGAAGGTGTTAGGCACTCCTCAAGTCCCGTAACTAGTACGGTTGCATACTTGATCAGGTTGGCATTTAAAATATTCAAATTGAGGTATAAACACAGAAAAGAAAATAAATACAATAGAGGTTCGAGGTCGTCCCCACCTAACCAAAAGAAAATAAAATAAGAAAATAAATGTAAAATCCTACATACTAATATATACTATACTTTTCCAGGAAGTTCGTCATGGCCTCCAAATACATGATACTACGGAGCATACCCCGGATAAAATATATACAAATTCTTCGGGGCATTCCCTGGATAAATTTAACTAAGGGAACAACCTCTCGCCTCGAAATTAACAAAATCCTAAGGCTTGCCTACCCGTGTGTGATCGTCCTAAACATTCTCCTAACGATTAAGAAAAATAGAAATAAACTTAAGCTAAAGTATATAAAACAAAATAGAAATAAACTTAAGCTAAAGTATATAAAACTTATTTCATGATCATTTTTTCTTTTGGCTTCCTCATTTCATGTGTTTGACTAAACCCAATTCCTAAAGAATGAGAACAAATTAACTACTAATGCGCTTTGGCCTTCCCCCACTCTTCCTTTCCAATTCTAATGTCCAAAACAGATAATCAACAAAGCATCCATCACGTGAAACTAATAACCACGCAAACAAAGAGATGATGAATGAATTTTTTTTTTAAAAAAATGGTAAACAAAAAGGGAAAATGAATACTACGCTAGCTCACTCAATTTGAAAGAACATTTGTTTGCTTACAATTTCATACAAGCTCACATGATCCATGTTAGCACAGATTTGCAAAGAATAACGTGAAATTTAACTACTTTCTTATAATAAAAGATTTAAAACAAAGAATCAACTCAAACAAATTTGAAATTAACACTGTAATATCACTTAATAGCAACCAAAATGTGACAACTAACCAACACAGAACATTCACATAAGAAATGGTAAAAGACGAAGAGTTTAGAATAAGACCTCGATAATATTAATAAGAACTCGATTACAGCAAAATACGGACCGAAAAGTGAAGTCGCAGCAGGAGCGTCGACCGCGAACCACGAAATTAACCTCAAAAAGTAATCCGAATCGGCAGCTAAAATAAAATTTCGATCCTCGACGGATCTCCGAACCAAAAACGGACTGAAACTCTACATGAGCTCAAACAATGAACTCCGATAAAAAAAATCGAACTTTAACTCTGTTTCTGCGTCCGATGAAAGAGTACAAGAGGTACTTTACCATATAAGTAAGGAAACGAGCCTTCTACTTGAGACACTAAGATTAGGGAGCATATATTTTTTATGCACTCCTCAACAGATTCTTGAGGTGGAAATTTACAACCCTTTAAAAGTGTAACAACATAACAAAGAACATTTTCCCCATTCTTTTATTTCTCTATTTCGTTTCCTCTCTCCAGTATTCCTTTTTTTTTTCGTTTCTTTGTGTATGTGTGTGTTGCGGCTGAATATTAGAGTTTTTCCTAAGGGTCCATGGCTGATTGATGGGTCTGGAGATTTTCGGCGTTTGGAGCTTAGGGTGTCCGGCGATCTGCTTCTTCTCGTTGGTATTTGTGAAGTGAGGGGTCTGTTGGTATTGGGCGGCTGGTTGGTTCTTTTGGTTAGGGGTGTTCTCTAGCTGAAGAAGAAAAAGAAGGTAGTCATGGGTGTTTTTGGGTGTGTTCGTCGAGTTCTGAAGTTCAGGTGGTCTCTAGGGTTTTTCTTCCAAGTCTAGGTCTAGTTTTTTTTTGTGTTGTAGTCTAAGGTTCAAGAAGCAGACCTTAGGGTTGGGGTGTAAGGGTTTAAAGAAGAAGGGGTAATGAGTTAGGTCTTGCTGGGCTTAAAAATTGGGCCAAAAGATTAAAAATGGACCTTTCTCATTAAAAATGTGATAAACTAACCCAAAAACTAGGGGTGGACATAAAATCCGAAAAACCGAATTCCGAACCGAACCGAAATAATTCGGTATTTCGGTTTCGGATTTTTTCGGTATTTCGGTCTAATTCGGTATTGCAATTTCGGTATTTCGGTACGGTCCTCGGTATTAAAATTCTGAAATTTCGGTATTTCGGTATACCGAAATACCGATTTTCAAAAGATATTTTCTTAATAACCCAGCCCACTGCCCATCGCCCCAGCCCCAACGTCCAAGCCCAAACCTTTCTTTATTTAATACCCAACCCCAGCCCATCTACCTAGCCCACTCTAATTTCTAATTTCTTAATAACCCAGCCTCAGCCCATCGACCCTTTGGCCTATAATTCTAATTCCCAGCCCCAGCCCCAACGCCCAAAAAATTTCAGTTTGCACTTTGCAGTGCACTGGAGTTATTTGGTGTTTTAGCCTATACTTTGATTAATAACTCAATTCTCTATTCTTTATAGTTCAGAGCAGATTCTTTCACAATTCACAGTGAAAGTTTCAGTTGTGCATGTGCACTGTTAGCATTGATTATTTACCGAACCAAATTAAGAAATACCGAACCGTACCGAAATATTTTGGTATGGTATTTGGTATATACAATTAATAAACCGAATACTGAAATACCGAACCGAAATTCGTAAATACCGAACCGAAATACCGAATTTCCACCCCTACCAAAAACTCACTCTTCCTTTTGAAAAATGATATAAAATTTATAAAATAAAAATATAAAACTAATCATAATTAATTAAAACAAATAATATTATGCTATGAAACTATTTTGGTATTTTTCAAGATTATGTAAAATAAAAATCCTAGTAAAATAGTATGACTACAAAATATTAATGAAACTATTTTTTTTTAATTTTCGTTTTTGTGCCAAAAATAATGTAAAAGAGTCAAAATTAGTTGAAATAACTATATTTGACCTAAACTAAGTATTTAAATGCTAAAAAGAGTAAAATCTAGGGGAGGGTCAAAAATTATATGTCTACACCCATAGGTGATATAATTGGTTATGTGCTCCTATTTGTGGAGGCTACGTACGCACGAGGTGACGAGAGTCCGTGAATAGCTACTATTATATGTAAGTCCGGGTAGTCTAGGACCTAAAAACATGCTATACTTGGAATATTTGTAATCTTGTTGGCAGTTGAATTGCTTAAATCTTATCGAATTGGTAAATGAATTTCTAAAAGGATTAAACTTTATTTTCTTAAATCGCTAAAAGAGAATTGGCTTTTATTTGGATAAACGTTCCCCGATAAATTCTTAATTTGCTGTTTGAGCATGTATTTCTATGTGTACCTGCATCGCATGTATGATTCGCGAGCGGGGTAATAGATGCATCTATGGTTCGCGTCGTTCGACCCTCGGCAATGCACATTTTATATTCATATTGGATCGGGTCGTACGACCTCGACATGATATGCACATGCTTGTATTGTTTACCTGAGATTTATAAATGTTGATAATTGCCTTTCCTGGGCAGAGATAAATTGATAAAAGATGATGAAAAGTAAATCTTTGGAATCCATTATTATTTGAGAAGTTGTTTACCTATTATCCGTCTTTATGAGTTTATAATTTCTTTATAAAAATTCATGATCTCCTCCCATTTTTTTTACAACTATTATTATTGGACCATTAGTAAGTGTCGAAGTCGACTTCTCGTCTCTACTTCTTCGAGATTAGACGGGATACTCATTGGGTACACGTTGTTTTCGTACTCATACTACACTTGCCGTGCATTTTTGTTGCACATACACATGCATCTCTAGTGGCATAGTGGGCGTAACAACATGGTTGATACTGAGACTTAGGTGAGCTGCACTTCTCGAGACGACCCCCAGCCAGCAGAGTCTCTTTCAGATTACTATATTTACTTTCTGTCCAATATTGTAGTCCGGACGGTTGTTGACTTGTTGTATTACATTATTTCCTAGAAATTACTCATGTACTTGTGAGACCGGGTTCTGGGATGTTTATGGGGTATCTTGTATTAACTTCTTAACATTCATATTCGATTTGAAATGATTATCTTTTACTAGTGAAATTGAAGGAAAACCATAGTTTTCAAAATTATTAAAACGAGAATTAAATTAAGTATTTTGGTTGGCTTGTCTGACTACGGTGTCCGGCGCTATCACGACCCTTAGTGGATTTTGGGCCGTGACAAAATAATTTTTGAAGTTCTACTAAATCTCGTTTCTCTAATTTGAGCAAAAAGAAATGCTATAAATTGTGCCTTTTAATTTAGTTGGGACCGGTATCTTATATAAACATTGTAGTTCGTTATTCTTTTACTTATGTTTCTATTATGACTTCTCAAGTCAAATAGAGAATAGTTAATGATCATGAAAGTAAACAAATAACCAGACGAGAGAGCGACTATACGTATATAAATAACTTTCTTACTATATTTCATCCCCATAACAGATGAGGTACATGTATATAGTCATATAACTTGAAATAAGAAATGAGGCAAATTGGAAAAACTAGGAAAACCCCCTAATATTAACTAGTTACTAGTTAGTAACTAGCATCAAAACAAATACTGAATGACACATAAACCAGAAGGACTAAACCATGGCACATTAGTTACAACCATAGAGTCCTCATATTCAAATGGAACATCATCTCCATTGATTCTACAAGCTCTTGGCTTTTCAGAAGCAAAGATCCTCATTTCGCCCGCGCCCTTTATTTCAACTTCAACTAAATTAGCTTCGTCGTCGAGCTCAATAGATTGGATCGCTCCACCTGTATTGAGCATATTCTCGAGCCCGATCGGAGCGAATTGAACCAACTTGGCACCCAAAATAGTGATGGGAGAAACTGTTAAGAGCTCGAAGTTGAAGGGCTCGAGAGTAATTTGGACTTTGTCTGTGGGCTTTGCCAAAACCAGCTTCTTTTCTTTGAAGGAGTAGAGCACAAAGGTTTCAATTCCTTCCACGTAAATTGGGCTGGATCCATGCTTCCACTCAACGTCTTTTGGGCCGGCCCAACAAGTTACGGCCTTAGAATATTGAGAAGCACAAGTGTTTCGTCTGGCCTCACGGTCCCATCCTCCACCTTGGCAGTTAAATGCTCCAACAACTCCAGTATACTGAAATTGGAAAAATGAAAAAGGTTAAATGAGAGCCATTTTTTTTTTTTGAAAAATCTTTATTTTTTTAAAAAAAAATCAGGAACTTTCTCCTGAAAAATGGGTCTTATTGTTTGGTTGGTAACTGAAGATATCTTTTTTCACAAGAAAAATACAGATGAAGAATTATTAATAATTTTAACAGATTGGAATTTTGAATATAATGTGTAAGTATTAGATGGAGTAAGTAATATGAAGTTACAATTTTTTTTTTGGTAATTAGTTAAATTTTTATTATCAAAATTGGAGTTATGTACAAAATACAAACACTGAATATTGGACATCAAGTCCCAACGTTCAGTCTAAGCTTAGAAACTAAAATAGCAAAAAGATCATCTCAATAACAAAAGTAATTAGGCTGGGTAGTAATTTAAGTTCTCCGACCACTTTGCAATCTTCACCTTCATTGAACCTCTAAAGTGGATTTTCTGAACTATCAATCTAGCCAGAGGTGTACCTCACTACTCTGTTGTTTGCCTTGAAACACTATAATTTCTTTCCATCCACACATGGTAATATGGAGTTACAAGTTAATTGTAAAGAAAATGACTTCTGCCCAAAAAAGAGGGAGTCATATTGCGCTTTTGATTGAAAATATTTTCCTTGAAAAAACATTACTTTATTTGTTAATCATAAATAAAAAATAAATTTATAATAAAAAATACTTTTCAAAAAGGACTTCTTTCATACAAAACATATTAATGTAATTGTAATTTATTTGAAGATCTGATCCGGAATAACATAAATGAGGTATGAATGAGGTTAAAATTCATAGTTGTAAATTTGTCATTATAGTACATTGTAGTTGATGAGTTGATAATTAAATATTTATATATATTTAATAAATTTAAAATATAAATACATAATCTAAGTAAAAGTTACTGGATTCTTTCGAACCCGTACTTACTGCCCTAGCTCGGATGATGTCTTACCTTGTTTAGGTTCCATATTTTGAGCATAGTTTTCCCATCATGAAGTGGATCTTCAAACAGACAGTCACGCGTGGGAAGTGCGTAGTGTTGGCACCGCAGGATTGAACCATCAGGCAAAACCAAAGTTTTAAGAAGCTCAAAATTGTGTTGGCCAACAGAGTCACTAACATAAATAGGACCACCCGAGATGGCTCGAGACGCGGCGTGGAATTCAGCACAAGGGTGCGTGGACTGAAACATGTCCCAATCAGGGTGAATGAAATTGCCCATCCACAAGCTATTGTAAGCACAATGGACCATGTGGCAACCTTGTAGCCAGAATGTACCATTTGGATCTCCAGAAGGATCTGTGCACCAAAAGTCGTCTCCTGCACATTCACAAAATAAAAAAATAAAAATTCAAAAGCCCATTTAGTTTCCCAAAAACAATTATTATGGAAATATTGATCGATCTTATTATTTTATGAACTCAACTAATATTACTTCAAAAAAAGAATACGTAGTCTATCTTATTTTCTAGATAACTAATTTCAAATATTATGGAAAGGTATGTATAATTATTTTTAAAATAATTTTTTAGTGTAATTTTTTTATGTCGGCATATAGAAATTATATTATTGTTTAATGATGTATTGATTTCCCCCTAGTACAATCATACCTCTCTATAACATCATCCTATATAACATTCATTCATTATATGAAAGCTAAGTTATTCTTGGAACATATTTTCTGTAATAGCACTTCACTATAGTAACCAAAAAATATCGAAACAAACAAGACTGTTATAGATAGGTTTGACTGTAACGAGTGATTTTCTTATATAATTTGTTTTGCCTATTGTGAAGTATCTATTATTTTTATTCCTCTATCATGATCGATATCAGTAATCTATATACATGTCCTCCTTTATTAATAGTCATAAATTAGTTCCGTTAACCTGCACCAGTTAATTTCAGTTACATACCTACAAGACAGGGCTAATATCAACCACGCACTTAATTATATTTCCCACTTATTAATAGTTGCCAAAAATAAGGGAATGATGGTGTGAAAAGCATGGAAGTTAGTATCATATTTTGGACATTGCAACAATTAGAAAAGAATTTAAGTTTTACCAACTTAAACTTAAATAATATAGTCATATCTCCATGTCTTATTTTTGCAACAGTCAATATATAAAGGATAAGATAATACAGATTAGAATTTTGTAACTTACCCACACGACCAAGGGAAATAGTCTCAGTACCAAGAAACATGAAATCATTGCAATGTTCCATACTAGCAATGACTCCATTTCCTTTAAAATGGTTTTTCACAGAAGATGTCAATGCTTTATAGTAAGCCTTTGCCAAAACCACTCTTCCACCATAATCCTCACATAGCATTTCCAGCAACTACATAAATAAAAAATTTAACTTCTATATACTGACAGTATAAAGAGAATTTATCGTCGACGACAGTATAGAGAAGAGATTACTTACATGAATAACGTCAACTTTGACTCCGTCAATCCCAACCGACTCCAAGTGGGAATGTAGACCCTCATATAGCTTATCAACAATTTCTGGTGGGACCAAACCAATTCCATTATTCACTATTTTATCAACTGCCAAATCTTCCATTGTCTTCTCCAATCCAGGGGTTAGCTTAGGCCTAATAAATTTGGATTCGGGTAGACCCGATACCCCTGGCCTTAACCCGCCCCAGTACCCACATAGAGCATGCCACACGTACACATAGTCCACAGTCTTGAACTCCTCTTTGAGGTCCTTAATAAAAGCACCCATGCCCTTGTTATTATGGTCACCCTGTCCTATGCTTTTAGGACTCACATAATCTCTGAACTTGTAATTCTCCTGGAATTTAATTAGCCTGCACGGCATTTGCTCGCCCGCAGATGTTCTATTTATACCTGTTGAGACATAATATAAATATAATTACGTAATTTTAAAAAAATTAACGGTTAATTAAACTCGTATATAGGTTGATCACGTATTTGTACCTTCTGAGGTGATTGGATCGTCGTCGTGACAAATGGATTGCCAACCGTCGTCGATCAACACGAGCCCAGGTGGGCACCCACCTTCAACTAACCCTTTCACACCTTCCCACACCCCTTGAGGGTGCACTGTAAGGTAAAATGCATCCCATGTGCACCAACCAAACTTATCCACAATTCCTGGGGGTGTTTTTTCCTCCAGGAGCTTAAAAGTGCCTAGGTGAAACCTGGCAACTTTAATTGCATCTTTAACCAAGCTGTATGGATCATCACCTGCATCATAGACGAATTCAAAATTTAATCTTAATTTATGAGAAAAATATATACTTTTTTTATTTCAATTAATGTGACATTTTTTGCTTCTCGAGATTTAGTCAGTTACCTGCATGCATGTAGAGTACACTCCGGAATGAGTCGCCTGTGACTTTAGTGGACCCGCTTTCAACGCAAATATCGACGAAATCATCTTTTCCGGGCTGTAGAGAAGCCCGAAACGGGCCTTCAATAAGCGGGAGAAGCAAGATATAGGGCCGGGCCGAAGAATCAGACTTGTCAAGAATGACCATTTGGGTCTCATGCTCCAAATCTCTTCCGTTGGTTCCGGTCCAGTGAGTAGTCCACCAAACTTTGAACCGGAAAATACTCATGAATTTTATGTCCTTCAGTTTCCCTATTGGAACAACGTGGTGGCTTTTGGCTTCAGGTGTCTCAAAGCCCAAAAAGCAACCGGGAGTGGAAGTTACCGGTTTGTCCTTGGTTGTGTAGGGTGATGGCGTTGCAACAATATTATCTGGGACTTGAGAGAGGATAATTTGGTCATTGACTATGAAATTTGCATTTTTCAGGCTAATAGCTGACCCATGCAAAGGTCCATCAACAAGAATTTTGAAGTTTTCATCAGCTTTGTTCAAACTAGGAGCCATGGATTGATCAGTTATAAGCTGAGTAATCAAGAAATATTTAGGTTCTTTGTATAGACGAAAAAAATACGTTATAATATTTATTTAAGGAAAAAATGGAATGAAGAATCAGTAAAGATTTAAAATGATATTGAAAGTAATGGTACGTAGCTTTTTTCTGTGTGTGTATTGTTAAGAGTAAAATGAAGTTATGAGGATTTGATTTGGGACAATGCAAATTTATAGACACGTAAAATGGCGAGGACTGAACAGGTAATTAAGAAACTTCAGAGGAAGAACGATTTTGTTTGGTCGGTTTGGAAGAATTGAATTTTGATAGATTTAGGTGGGACAGACTATAGTGTAATTTAGCTAATTAATATCATCCACGTGTCCTTATCGTCGAGAAGATTTCTTGTACTCATTTTGGCAAAAGTTTTTAAAGTGACGAGTGATTTCACTTTGACTCTTACTAACTTAGAATAACTAGCTAGAGTACGCTTTACTAGAGAACACCAAATATTTCTTTTTCCTGTTTCTTTCTTGCTTTAAGGACTATTTCTTTATATTCTTCTAGGATATTCTACGAGAATATCTAAACTTTCTTTTTTTCATATAGCACCGGTACAATTTTCTCAAAGTATTTTTCTGTTTCGGCTTGAAAAAAGTAGTTTTGTCCGGGCCCACTTTTATATGGTATAAATACACCCGAAAAAAAATATTTTTGAAATACTTTTGACCTTGGAAGCTTTTGGAGAGCATTGAAGGCTACAAGACAAGGGATTTCGTCATCTCTCCATCAATTCAATACGAGAGTTTGGATTGTAACGTTAGATTGATGTTTTCAAACTCTTAATTATATTTGTGATGACGTGTTCCATGATTATGGAGTAGTTTCCCTTAGGGTTTGACGAATATGGTATTTTCATTGATATTTGTGGATTTTAACTGTTGTCTTTGCTTGAATTCGTTTATGGAGATTTGAATTGTTGCAATTTTATTCACCGGTTTATTTAATCAAAAGATGAATATTTTGGTGATTATCTTTGCATTATTTTGTTTGGTTTAATTCATTGATTCTTTTAAGTAATCGAAAGAGCTTGTTGAATTGTTGATTAAATCAAGTTAGGAGAATATTCGAGAGACGTTTCTGAAAACTAATCCATTAACGCATGCTTGCATATTTTCACAGTGCTTATATTAGTTCACCTCGTAGAGTTAAGATTTAATCGAGAGAGGAGTCTTGACTATACGTTTGAACTAATCATCGAGTGAATTCGTAAGAATCATGAGAACATTGGAGTGAATTAAACTAGAGTTGGATCCCAAATAGCTATCTTCCACCTATCCTGTTGTGAGCACGTGATTTTTGCCCTATATATGAATTATTCCCAAAAAATTCAAGCAAAATGATTTTTCTTCATTTTTACAATTTTTGTGCATTTTGGTGTTATTTTCTGATAACTGTTGCATTTTATTTGTGCATGTTAATTCATATAAAATACATAAAAATATGCATTTGCATTTAGGATTTAATTTCATACTTTAGTTTTAATTAGGGATTAATTTGTTTTAGAATAGGATATGAAGAAAATGACAAAAATAGTTCAGTTTAGCATTTTTATTGTTTTAATTGTGAAACTGTCGCAAATAGTTATTAATTAAATTTTAGGCATTATTGGTTTTAGTTTAATTGTTAGTTTAATTTTGCATCTTTGTAAAAATTAGAAAAAAAAATAAATACAAAATTACAAAATGAAAAAAAAATGAAAAAAAAATAAATTAAAAAGAAAATAAAAATACAAAGGGAGTGGCTTTAAGTAAAGGCCAAATTTGGACCACTTTTGCACCTAATCCGCTGGCCCAAACACCTATACAGCCCAGCCCAAAATCATTTTTCACCCGGTCCATTGTTCCTTAGCCAAACGACGCCGTTTGGCGTCGTTAGATCTCAGCCATCGAAGCCCTTTAATCCAACGGTCACAAGCTACTCTTGTGATTGGAATATAACTGTCCAAACTCCTTCAGAAACCCTAGAGACAAGTACCCCCACCTCGTACCCTGTCCCTCTCCGCCTCCACCATTGTTATTCGCCGGAATCCTCACCGGAGGGAAACGCTACCTATGCCAATGGCTACCAGAGAAACACCGTAGGTTCCCCATGAACTCCTCTTTCCAACCCCCATAATGTTTTCCGTCGAATATTCCCTGAGCTCATCGAATCTACAATTGAAGTTTTCCGGCCAAGTCACAAGTTGGCCCAAATGAACCCAAAAATATACCAGGCAACCGTCTTCCTTCCCTCATCGCTATTTCACGTCTAGAACCCCTCAAATCCAAGCAGAAGGCCCTGAATTGTGGGTCTAGAGTTTTGGGAATTGAACCAGTTTCGAGGAGATTTTTCAAGGTCGAGTGCTTTCTGTAGTAAGTATTCTGTAGCTCTACGATTCTCTTAGTTAATTCCTCTGTTGCTTCTCTTTCATCTGTCTTAATCAGTGAGGTCGCTTTGCATGTTAAGTTTTGTTTAATTTGATTCATGTGTAATTCAATTTCCAGACATTCTAATTGTTAGTTTAATTTCGATAGAGTTTCGTCTTGTTATTGTTAGCAAATTCTGAGTCAAGGTCTTTTCTTCTTAATTCAAAGATTCAATAGAGTTTCTTCTCGTTACTGTTCCCAGCCCGCCTTGAAATTGTTTGATTCTTGTTTATTTGAATTAATGATTTTGTTAGTTTAAGTTTAGTTTAATTGAGTTTCAGTCTTCATTTGCAGTTTGATTAGATTTAAAGGTTTGGATATCGCTGAGTGATCATTTGTTAATTAACTATAGTTAAATTTCAGCTAGGATGAGAGGTTGGGATCAGTTAACTCTAGTCTGTAAATTTCAGACTGGTGGAAGGGCATTTTAGGCATAGAAAAGGGTAGTTTCTTTAGGATTAGTAATTCCAAAGTAAGGGTAAGGGTAGTGTAGGTATTTTGTGGGTAGAAGAGCATCCTAGGGCCTTCTAGAATGGTACTTTAGTGTAGGTTTTAACAAATTAAGGGCATTTGCTTGAGTAACAAGTTAGAAATAAGGGGGTCAAAGTGAAAAGGGGGAGGGACTAAAAAAGAAACCCAAAATTCTGATTTTTCACTCTTGTGTGCCTATAAAAGGGCAATGCCTTTGCCTTGAAGGGAGTTTTTTTTTGCCACCAAAATTTCCCCAAAAACAGTTCTCTTCCAGTTTCAGATCCGGAATTCAAATTTCAGATACAAATTTGCTTCTAGTTCTTAGTTCTTAAAAAAATACAAAAACAAACAAAATCCAGTAGAAACAAAAAAAAAATACTATTTTATTCAATTTTCCAGCTGAATTCTAGTTTTGGTAGCTGAATTACATTCCTGAGTTCATTTTTGGTAATTTGAAGATTCAGAGAGTTTTCTGTTGGATTTCGAGTAATTGTGAGAGTTCATTCAATCTGTTTTGGCCAGTTTAATTGGGTTTTCTGATTGCTGAAGTTGTCTCTGGAGTATACTGTTGTAATTTCGAATAGTTGTAGGCATAATTGAACTGGTTTTATTGAAGCTTTGGGTTAATGAAGATTGTAGAGGGTGCTGGTTTCATTTGTGTTGGTTTTGGTGCTATTTTGGTTGATTGACTGTTTGTGTTTGGTTTCAAATCACTTCCGGGCTGTTGAATTTTCTGGACTGCACCTGATTACTGCCGCTGATTTCCTCTTCTTCTTCTTATATTTCATATCCAGGTACACATTTTGAAATCACTGATGTAGCTTTCAGTTGGATTGAAATGAAGTAATGTTCCAGATTCGTGTTCATTCGAGTAGTTGAAATCAGTCCAAATGACATTTAGTTGCCTAGTTTTAATCTGTTTGAGTTGCAATGGTAGTTAGTTGTTTAATTAGGATTGTATGTTTAAGGATTGATTTGGAGTGTTTAATTTGTGCTGGATTGTATAATTGAAACTGTCTTAGGCGATTGAAACTGATTGGAAAATAATAATACGTTAGACTCTTTAGGCGCGATTTTAATAAAATTACATTCCAAAACTCGGGTGTACATTTATGTGACCCAAATCCAAATCTCAACGGAGTCGAAATGTGTTGACGACTGCGGGTGCATTGATTGCGACGTGGTTCGAGACGCGTTTTCACGACGTTGCAATTCTTTTAAAAATGATAAAAGTAGTTTACGAATAAAAGGCACATAAGTTGGCATGTATTAAAATCAGATAAAATCAAATACAACAGTTAAGCGACCGTGCTAGAACCACGGAACCCGGGAATGCCTAGTACCTTCTCCCGGGTTAACAAAATTCCTTATCCGGATTTTTGGTTCGCGAACTGTAATACAGAGTTAGTATTTTCCTCGGTTCGAGATTAAACCGGTGACTTGGGACACCATTAATCTCCCAAGTGGCGACTCTAAAATTTTAATAACCAAATGTCGTTCCGATTGTCCTTTAATTGGAAAAACTCCATTATACACGTTTCATGCTTAATATGCTAAATGTTACCGCTTTGGTGTGACAGCTCTGGCGACTCTGCTGGGGATCGAACACAGAATCTCTGATTCAGGGTTCAGAATTCGAGCTTAGATAAATTGTTGTATTTGGATATATCTGATTATTTTACATGTTTCATGCTTAATGTGCTAAATGTTACCGCTTTGATATTATCTGAACTATATATAAATTGTGCTGACGCCCTTCTCTCTTCACCTCCGGGGATGTGTTTACTGGTTGAGACTCCCTATTCTGTTAGTGTCATACCCTGAAATAAGAAAGAGGCCGGATAAGTTAAGCCGGACGATCTCGCTGGTCCCTGGTACACTGCCCCCTCCTCGACTTGAGTTGTCTGCTCGGGTACACAGTCTAGAACACATACCCAGGTTTTGAACCCAGAATAACTTGACTTCATGCCGGATCCCTAGTAGGAGCGCTTAATTGCATCATGCTGCATTTGACTTAGGGGACTCAACACAGGGGTTGGGTCCGTCTAGGGTTAGCAACCTGAAATGAAAAGACCATCCTGATGCATCCTACATGTTCTGTACATATATTTGTTCCGAACCGGCATATTGACCGGATTTTGAATCTCGGGAATGTTAAATTGAGAAAAAAGGGAAAAGAGAAAAAGAGAGAAATAACAGTTAGAGAGTCAATTGATTATTTTAGAAAAACCAATGACCAAATACTGTCGAAACTCTGCCGAAATTTTGAGAAAATGGAAAAAGGAAAATGTTTTATTTTTAATAGTTTGTTTTACTAAAAAGCAAAGGAAAAATAGAAAAAGAGTCTTTTATTTTTGGAAAGTTGTTTGTTAAAAAAGAAAAGAAAAGAAAAAGAGTCTTTGTTTTAGTTTGGAAAAAAAATATAGGTTGTTTATTGTTTGTTGAAAACGAAAAAGAAAAAGGAGAGTCGTTATTTTGTCTTGTTTTCAAAAAATAGAAAAAGAAAAATAGTTTGTCTTGCTATGGAAAATGAAAAGAAAGAGCCTTGTTTTCAAAAATATAGTTAGTTTCTTGGCCCGAACTACGCAGGTTTGATTCTCACCGGATGTGAGATACGTAGGCAACCCTCATCGGGTCCAACCTCCCCTTTGCAAAAATAGCCAAAAATATTTAAAGTTTAAATTTTTTGCATGAATAAGTCGGGTGATGCCGTTTTCATCAGAAACAGCCGAATGTTCCCGAAAGGGACGCCGGAAGGCTGACTTCGCAAAGACGGCCACTTTTGGTTATTTTTTATTTTGACCGGTTGACTCTCACAGCCTGAAAATCTTCGTTCTTGGGAGTGCTGAAATGCCCTGTTTGAAAACCGAGTCTTTCATTTTTAATTTGAAAAAAAAGAGAAATTGTTAATTTTGTCTTGATCAAATAAAAGTTTTGCTTAAATCACTTTAATAAATGTGCAGGATGAGCACGATGCAAAATGAACCTTTCTCAATAATGACTAAAATCCCCTTCGAGTTGCATCTTTGGTGGAATGATTTAGGCAAAGAAGGACAAGATGAAGTTAAGAAATATCTGAAAGGTCTTACGGGTTTGCTGGAAATCAAGCCTCGGGGTGATATTATAAGAGCGTTGGTCACTTGCTGGGACCAGCGCACAATGTCTTCCACTTCCCAGATTTTGAGCTAACCCCAACTCTGGAGGAAATCGCCGGGTACATCGGAAATGCTGAGGTTCCGTTAAGAGAAAAATATCTGATTGCTCCAAGAGCCATCACGGTGCATCGGTTTTTAGATTCATTAAAAATACCCAGGACAATCCATAATCCAGATTTGGAAAAAGGCTTCTGTACTTTGCGCTTCATATACGACAGGTACGACCACGTGGGAGGGTTTAACAAGACGGACATCAAGCTATACAGTAAAAATAATCGTCGAAAATGGGATGAGCACAGACGGGTGGCTTACATGATAACCTTTTTAGGCCTCCTAGTGTTCCCAAGGGAAGACGAGAATATTGATATAAAAATATCTGGGGTCGTCAGTACCTTACTTGCTCAAAATGAAAGCACTCTTGCACCTATGATCTTGTCTGACATTTTCCGGGCTCTCACTGCCTGCAGAGCTGGAGGCAACTTTTTTGAGGGGTGTAACCTGTTGCTACAAATATGGATGACCGAGCATCTATGTTACCGTTCCCCGCTCTTGAGCTATGGTTTGTCTGACAAGACATGTATAGGAGAGTTTTACACAAGGATTGACGGGGTTAGTCTGCCTGAAGGAGTAACAGCATGGATATCATACTTTCGTACTCTCACGGATAGTCAGATACAATGGACGCTGGGATGGTTGCCTGTTGAAGAAATCATATACATGCCAGCAGCTAGGTCGCATTTTCTTTTGATGGGCCTTAAGAGCATCCAGCCTTATGCTCCATGTCGGGTTCTGAGACAACTTGGGAGATTCCAAACCGTGCCACGGGAGGAAGATCTTAGTGTTCAAGTAATTGAGATCGGCCCTGACGGACATTTTCCCGAAGCGAAAGTCGCGAGATTTGGAATGAATGTCAATACCTACAAGCAGATACTTGTGTGCAGGATCAGGCCAAAGGAGAAATGTCGCCAGAATACATCATATGGTACAGAAGAGAACTTGAGCATCATAGGCCAGCAAAAACACCCCACATCCAGGACTTCACTGAATCATCACAAGAACAATGGGGTTGGCTAGCAAAAGAAGAAGGCTATCAGGCCGAAATCAGCAAGTTAAAACAACAGATCGGAGCTCTAAAATTTGAGAACAGTATGCAAGTTGCTGCTGATCAGGGAGAAAAGAACAGGTTGGCCCAAGAAAACGAGGTGCTTAGGGCCCAAATCCAGCAAATGAGGATAGCTGCCAATAATCAACAAAGGAGCCGGTCGGACGAGCGGTTGATAAAAGGGCTGAAAAGGGAAATTGGTGAGTGCCAGGATGAGCTGAAAAAATCCGAAGGCACCATAGCGGGACTCCGGGCACAGTGGGTAAAAAGAACAGAAGAATGCACCCATTGCATGCAACAATTAAAGAAGGATTATGAAAAGACCATTGCTAGTCTGAAAAGAAAGTGGTCACCCTTGAGGATAAGGCAGCTAGGCAAGCTAAAGCTTTTGAGACCGAAAGTGGGCACTGCTATGATTTACTAGCCCGGATGGAAGTAGAAATACAACAGCTGCAGGATCACCATCTTCAGTATTCTCATGTGTTAGAGGCTCGCAATAATCAAGTAAGGCGATTGCTTATAGAAAAGGGTCGAACAAGAGACAGGATTGAGACCATTGCCCACGCCATCCTCAGGAGATGTCGGGCATGTGAAGACATGACTCGCACTACCTTCTTTTCGGCAGTAATAATTTATGTCAAGCGAACCATGTATGAGCTAGAGCAACTTGAAAGGGTTTTGGCACCTAAGCCCGCGGCGAGGCCGAACGATGCCCCGCGGGCACTCACTTTTGAAGCACTAATGTATTCATAGATCAAGTCTGTATTTTCCATTCTAGAGTTTGTTGCTCGTCAGTCTGTTTTCTTTTTGCGTCCAAGTATGCTAGTATGTTCAGAGTTTGTATTTGAGTTTAGTTGGAGTCCGTTATTTTCCATTTCAAAATGTTTAGTTTGTAATAGAATGTCGTGATAATGAAAATCTGAAAATTCCCAAAAATTTGTTCCTTTATTTTTGTACTTATTTTAACGAACTACGTCTAGTTTGATTCGTGCGGGGTCACGATATGTAGGCAATCTCCATAGAATTCGACCGCAACCAAATGAAGAGGGAAAGAAAGAAGAAAAACAAGAGGGGTGGAAAAGGATAAAGAAAGAAAAGAGCGGAAAAACAAGAAAAGAATAGAATGCGGAAAGAAAAGATGAAAGAGAAGAGAAAGAAAAAGAAGAAGGGAAAAGAAAAGAGAGGAATTTTGCAATTAGAAATA
This sequence comes from Nicotiana tabacum, assembly GCF_000715075.1. NCBI lineage: Eukaryota > Viridiplantae > Streptophyta > Magnoliopsida > Solanales > Solanaceae > Nicotiana > Nicotiana tabacum. The sequence continues at coordinate 211,226,453 of NC_134082.1, read as the reverse complement.
AGGAAAATGTCGGGATGACGCATGCGGTTGAACAAATGCATAATAGAAATGGTTAATTATATAGGTGCATTCATGCCCAATGTGCGGTTATCTAATCCATTAAAACCTAATCGCTAACGAAATTATTGTCAACATGTGTAAGTACAGGCAGGTGGTTAGTTGATTGGCAGTTCTGGCAACTCACCCGTACAACACCCGGCCAAAAGATAAAGTAAACATGACAGGACAAGATTCAGATACCAGTATTGTGGATCCTTCAAATGAAGTTGAGGTGACAGATGTGGGTGCTATGAAAGAAGAGATGCGGAAATTGAAAGCGCAAATGGCCGAAATGCATCGGGCATGGTCTCAGGGGCACCCGACACCACTATACCCCGCTAATTCATCTTACATCCCACCTCTGGCTCAGGCTCAGGAGCCCACTACTCCCTATGCATCTTCAGCCTTTCCCTATCACACCCAGGGCTATGGTACTACTTCATATGCTCCTCCAGCTCTACCACCCAAACAGAACCCTCCCTCACCCATGGTTCCAGTCTTTGTGGCACCTCCCCCGGCCCCATTACATAGATCGTCTAGTGAGCCGCTATTCCAAGCTCACGACACCCAATATTACCCTCCCGAACCCACTTTTAAAGCGCCTAAGCCATATACCTATACACCCCATTTTGAGATCCTGGGAGAAGTTGAGAAACCGGTTAAGAATGTGGAACAAGAGGAAGTGATTCGTAAAGTCAAAAGCCTGGAGCAGTCCTTACGGAACATGCATGGTTTAGGCAACCAAGTCAGTGTTGCGTACAAAGATTTGTGCCCTTTCCCGGATGTCCAGTTGCCCGCAGGTTTCAAAATGCCCAAGTTTGATTTGTACGAGGGACATGGCGACTCAGTGGCCCACCTCCGAGGTTTCTGCAGTAAAATGAGAGGATCTGGGGGGAAGGATGAATTGTTGATAGCCTATTTCGGTCAAAGTCTGAGCGGGTCTGCGTTGGAATGGTACACGAGATAGGACCCTGACCGATGGTATACATGGGATGATTTGGCACAAGCGTTCATTGGCCATTTTCAGTATAACCTTGAGATAGTCCCCAATCGTCTGTCATTGTTGAAGTTGGAGAAGAAGCCCGTGGAGAGTTTTAGAGAATTTAGTTTCCGCTGGAGGGAACAGGCAGCAAGAGTTGATCCTCCGATGAGGGAGAGTGAGATGGTAGACTATTTCCTGCAGATGTTGGAGCCGACCTATTTTGGTCATCTGGTGACATCCGTTGGAAAATCATTCAATGAAGTGGTAAAAATGGGAGCCATGATTGAAGAAGGATTGAAGTCTAACAAAATCTTGAGTTATTCGGCATTGAAAGCAACTACCCAGGCCATCCAAAGCAGTACTGGTGGTGTACTCGGAAAGAAGAAGAAGGAAGAAGTTGCCACAGTTGAAGCTAGTACTTGGTCCAGGCCCAACAACCCTCCGCCCTACTACAACCAACCCATACCCCACCACCCAAATTACCAGTATACCCCATATGGCCCACCACAACATTACTATCCACCACCAGAACCACATTTTTCTATCCACCACGCCCAGACATACACTCAGCCTCCGACGCACTCGCAATGGCGTGCACCGGCTCCACAAAACACCTATCCACCTCCCAGGACAAATAGACCAGGAACCGGCTTCCTCCCAAAACAAGCTTTTAGAAGTGAGAAGGCCCCGAACAGAAAAACATTTACTCCACTGGGAGAATCTTACACAACTCTCTTCCATAGATTGAAACAATTGGGAATGTTGACCCCAATTGAGCCCAAAGCACCAAACCCCCCTCCCAGAAACCTGGACCATTCTGTTAGCTGCGAGTATTGCTTAGGGATGCCGGGGCACGATACTAAAAAATGTTGGAAATTGAAAAACGCGGTACAAAAACTCATTGATAATCGCCGTATTAAAGTACAAGCTCTGGAGGTTCCAAACATCAATCAAAACCCGTTACCAGCGCATATGAAGCCAATATGATCGAACTAATACATAAGGGGACAAAGCCTAAAAAACCCTCGCAGACGATCATGGTGATCCGTTCTACAGAAGCCAAGGTCAAAGAAAAGACAGTTAGTGCGAGGTTAGTGGTTCAGCTAAAAGCGATAAAAGATAAGCCAGTGTTGGTAATGGGAAAAGGACCATTTGTTGCTGCAAAGAAGCCAGAGCCAGTCAAGTTAGTGGTACCAGGGTCATCATCTGCACTCGTGGTTATTGTGAAAGGGGCCTACATAGAACCAGTTGTCATAAAACCGGTAGTCCAATTACCCGTGGCTGATAGCAAAGCCGTATCGTGGAAATATGACAAGGTAGTGGTGACATACAAAGGAAAGGAAATTGAGGAAGAGAGTTGTAAAGCACAAGGACTAACTCGGTCGGGACGTTGTTTTGCTCCCGAAGAGTTGAGAGAGGCTAAGGGCGCTAAATACAATCCAGTGCCAGTCAAAAAGGCTGTGACGGAATAAGAGGCAGAAGAGTTTCTAAAAAAGATGAAAGTGCAAGATTATTCCATTGTTGAACAACTGAGAAAAACATCGACCCAAATCTCGTTGTTGTCGTTGTTGATTCATTCTGACGAGCATTGCCGAGCTTTGATGAAGATATTGAATGAGGCTCATGTGCCCGACAGAATTTCAGTGAATCATCTGGAGACAATTGCCAACAAGATCTTTGAGATAAACAGGGTAACATTTTCTGATGATGAATTGCCTGTGGAAGGCACAGAACACAATAAAGCTCTCTACTTGACAATCAAGTGTGAAGATTCAATGGTTACTCGGGTGTTGATCGATAACGGGTCAAGTGCTAATATTTGTACGTTGTCCACATTGAACAAGTTGAAGATTGATGATGATAGAATCTGCAAAAATAGTGTTTGTGTTCGAGGGTTAGACGGAGGGGGAACAGACACAGTGGGGGATATTATACTTGAATTGACTATTGGCCCAGTCGAGTTCACTATGGAATTTCAGGTGTTGGATGCTGCAGTGTCCTACAATCTTTTATTGGGTCGACCATGGATCCACGTGGCCAAAGCAGTGTCTTCCACACTGCACCAAATGGTCAAGTTCGAGCGGGACAGACAAGAAATCGTGTTACATGGGGAAGATCCAACATGCGCCATGAATGATGCCATTGTGCCCTTTATAGAAACTGAAGATGATAAGGTACCATGGGTTTATCAGGTCTTCGACACGATCCCGGTGAACAAAGTGCCCGAGGGTAAAAGCATTCCATGTCCCAGGGTGGAAGCTGCGACCGTCATGGTAGTATCAGAAATGCTGAATAATGGGTTCGTGCCAGGAAAAGGTCTGGGGGCTGAGCTTCAGGGCATTGTTCAACCTGTTTCTCTGTCCAAAAACCTGGACACCTTCGGACTGGGGTTCAAACCAACAGTGGCAAAAGTTAGAAGAGCTCGTAAATTGAAAAAAAAACTTGGGTTCTTCCCAAACCGATTCCACTCTTGTCCAGGTCCTTCGTCAGGCCGGGTGTCAAGAAGCAGTCATTGGCAAAGGTGTCGGGTCCACTGATTGGTGCAGAGGGGAACTTGGATAAGGTGTTTGAGAGGGTATTTTCTGAAGTGAACATGGTTAAGGCCGGGGAAGGGTCAAGCAAAGCAGATATACAGTACATCAGACCATGTGCTAATGTCAACAATTGGGAAGCTACTCCTCTTCCAATTCGGAGGGAGTCGTGGTAGTGGTTTTTTTTCCTTTAGTTCACCTGGATTATTCCAGTGTTTGTAATTCAGTTTCTATGTTCCGTCTGTTTGGATGAGTTAAAACCCTGCTATCTTTACATTCAATGAAAAGCAATTTTCTTCTTTCTTCATTCCTAACTTTGTTTCCATTTTTTTTGTACAGTTCTTTTTATGCTGATATCAATGACTTGACATGCATGAGGAATATTCGGCCCAGTTTTAAAAGCCAATCTAACTCAAAAATAATAATGCAAGAAATCGAGTGTGATGATGAGGTGGAATGTGACGATGATGAGGCCTATGAGGAAATTAGTAAAGAATTAAGTCACTTTGAAGGAAAACCCAAACCTAACCTAAGTGACACAGAAGCAGTTAATCTAGGGGATCAAGATAATGTTCGTGAAACTAAAATAAGTGTTTATCTGGAGCCACGACTCAAGGAGGAGATAATCAAAGCATTGTTCAAATACAAGGATGTTTTTGCGTGGTCGTATGATGACATGCCAGGTCTAAGCACTAATTTGGTGGTTCATAAACTACCCACTGATCCAGCACTCCCTCCTATCAAGCAGAAGTTGAGAAAGTTCAAAACGGACATAAGTGTGAAGATCAAAGAAGAAATTACCAAGAAATTTGATGCAAAGGTCATTCAGGTTACACGGTATCCCACTTGGTTAGCTAATGTTGTGCCTGTGCCGAAGAAAGATGGCAAGACCAGGGTGTGTGTCGATTATCGAGATCTTAACAAGGCGAGTCCAAAAGACAATTTCCCACTGCCCAACATCCATATACTGATTGACAATTGTGCCAAACATGATATTGGTTCTTTTGTGGATTGTTACGCGGGTTATCATCAAATTCTAATAGATGAGGAAGATGCAGAAAAGACGGAATTCATCACGTCGTGGGGAACGTACTGTTATTAGGTCATGCCGTTCGGTTTGAAAAACGATGGGGCAACTTATATGAGGGTCATGACAACAATATTCCATGATATAATACATAAGGAAACCGAGGTGTACGTGGATGATGTGATCGTGAAGTCTAGACAGTAGTCCGACCATGTCAGAGATTTGAGAAAGTTCTTTCAAAGGCTTCGCAGGTACAATCTTAAGCTCAATCCTGGCAAAGTGTGCTTTCGGAGTGCCATCTGGGAAGTTGTTGGGGTTTATAGTCAGTCGTCGAGGCATTGAGATAGACCTGTCAAAGATCAAAGCTATTCAGGGATTGCCGCCTCCAAGAAACAAAACTGAGGTGATGAGTTTGTTGGGAAGATTGAATTATATTAGTAGGTTCATCGCTCAGCTCACGACAACTTGTGAGCCGATTTTCAAATTGTTGAAGAAAGACGCTGTAGTCAAATGGACTGATGAATGTCAGGAGGTTTTTGATATGATAAAGCGGTATTTGTCGAACCCACCCGTGTTGGTCCCGCCAGAACCAGAGAGGCCTTTTATTTTATATCTGACAGTTTTGGACAGTTCATTCGGCTATGTACTGGGGCAGCATGATGTTACGGGCAGAAAGGAGCAGGCTATCTACTATCTCAGCAAGAAGTTCACATTTTACGAGGTTAAGTATACTCATCTGGAGAGGACATGTTGCGCCCTAACTTGGGTGGCACAGAAGTTGAAACACTATTTGTCATCCTACAGCATTTACCTCATATCTCGCTTGGACCCATTGAAGTATATTTTTCAGAAGCCTATGCCCACAAGGAGGCTTGCAAGGTGGCAGATCCTGCTTACAGAGTTCGACATTATCTATGTGACACGGACTGCGATGAAAGCACAGGCATTAGCTGATCATTTGGCTGAGAACCCCGTCGTGGCAGATGCACATTGATGAATTGGAACAAGTTGAGAAGCCGGGAAGAAAACTTTTCTTTGATGAGGCTACAAATATGAAAGGCGTGGGAATAGGAGCGGTACTTATTTCTGAAACAGGTCAGCATTACCTTGTTATAGCTTGGCTTCGTTTTTACTGTACGAACAACATGGCAGAATATGAGGCGTGTATATTGGGATTGAGATTAGCTGTAGATATGGGTGTACGGGAAGTCTTGGTCATGGGTGACTCGGACCTACTGGTACACCAAATTCAAGGAGAATAGGAAACACGGGATTTAAAGCTTATACCATACCGGCAATGTCTGCATGAGCTTTGTCAGCGGTTTCAGTCTATTGAGTTCAGGCACATTCCAAGGATTCATAATGAGGTTGCCGATGCTTTGGCTACTTTGTCATCGATGTTGCATCATCCAGATAAGGCTTATGTTGATTCGTTGCAGATTTAGGTCCGTGATCAGCATGCTTACTGTAATATGATAGAAGAGGAACTCGACAACGAGCCGTGGTTCCATGATATCAAAGAGTACATCAGGACGAGAGTATATCCGGTACAGGCCACCGGTGATCAGAAAAGAACAATTCGGCGATTGGCAAGCGGGTTTTTCTTTAGTGGAGGAGTGTTGTACATAAGAACTCCAGACCTTGGGTTGTTGAGATGCATGGACGCAAGACAGGCCACATCTATCATGACTGAGGTACATTCCGGAGTTTGTGGACCGCATATGAGTGGGTACGTTCTGGCAAAAAAGATTCTCCGAGCAGGTTATTATTGGCTCACTATGGAGCGGGATTGTATCAGTTTTGTGTGTAAATGTCATCAGTGCCAAGTGCATGGAGATTTGATTCATTCTTCACCATCAGAACTACATACAATATCCGCACCATGGCCTTTTGTTGCATGGGGCATGGAGGTTATTGGGCCAATTGATCCAGCAGCGTCAAATGGGCACAGGTTTATTCTGGTAGCTATAGACTATTTTACCAAATGGGTGGAAGCTAAGACGTTCAAGTCTATGACTAAGAAAGCTGTGGTCGACTTTGTGCACTCAAATATCATCTGTCGGTTTGGGATTCCGAAGGTAATCATCACGGATAATGGGGCTAATCTTAATAGTCATTTGATGAAGGAGACATGTGAGCAGTTTAAGATTACCCATAAGCATTCTACTCCATACCGTCCCAAGGCAAATGGTGCGGTTGAAGAAGCCAACAAGAATATAAAGAAAATACTCTGGAAGATGGTTGAAGGGTCTAGACAGTGGCATGAGAAGTTATCTTTTGCATTGTTAGGGTACCGCACCACCGTTCGTACCTCGGTGGGGGCGACTCCTTATTCATTGGTGTATGGCACCGAGGCAGTAATACCTGCAGAGGTGGAAATCCCGTCTCTGCGAATCATCATGGAGGTTGAGATCGATGATGATGAATGGGTGAAAAGCCGCCTCGAGCGGTTGAGTTTGATTGACGAGAAGAAATTGGCATCAGTGTGTCATGGTCAACTATACCAGCAAAGAATGGCAAGAGCGTACAACAAGAAAGTGCGTCCGAGGAAGTTTGAAGTCGGACAGTTAGTGCTGAGACGTATTCTGCCTCATTGGGCTGAAGCAAAAGGAAAATTCGCCCCAAACTGGCAGGGGCCATTTGTTGTAACCAGAGTGTTGTCTAATGGTGCACTATATCTAACAGACATAGAAGGAAAATGTGTAGAAATGACCATTAATTCCGATGCGATCAAGAGATACTATGTATGATTCTTTATTCTGAATGTACTTGTTTGTATTTGGCACCTTTTAAAGATTGAAATGATGAAGACGTTTTGTTCTGCTATCCAAACACTTTATCCATTGTTATCTCCTTTGAGCCTTAATTGTTTTCGTTCATACCCCTCTTTCAGAATCAACGACATAATCAGGAAACGCAGGTGCCAGATATCAAAAAAAAGGGGGGAAAAAAGAAAAAGAAAAAAAAGAAAGAGAAAGGAAAAAAAGAAAGAAAAAGAAAGAAAAGAAATGAAAAGAAAGAAAAGAAAGGAAAAAAAAGAAAGAAAGAAAAAAAAAGAAAGAAAGAAGAGAAACATAACAACGTAGTCTCTATGGAGTGAACTACGTTCGACTTGATCCCGAAAGGGTACATAGGCAGCCTCTCTGAGGTTCAGTCATACCAAAATAAAACCCAAAAGTCCCTAATCAAGAAACTGGGGTAAACGTTGTGATTGTTGCGAAAAATTGGATTCCAAAAGTTGTAATTATTAACCCATGTTGAATTGTTTTTGAGCTTTTTATATCCTTTCTTTCTAACCCAATCCAAAAGCCTACATTACGGTCTAAAGAAGGACCTTCTGATCAGTTTTTGAGAAATGCCAAGTTGAGCAGGTAGAAGTAACTCATGATAGGGGCAACACTCTGGTTCAAGCAAGAAAAACAAAGTAAAAAATGAGAGAGTCTTATTGGTGAAAACCTTCACAGGCACCATAAGGCGACGGGAGATGAGAGAAAAAAATAAAATAAATGAGAGAGTCTTATTGGTGAAAACCCTCACGGGCACCTTGAGGCGAAAGTGAGTTGAAAAGTGGTTAATTGGCAAAAGGTCTGTGGGTGAAAAACTATTTTGAGGCACCGCAGGATGAACAAAGTTAAGGTTTGGGTAAAGTAATCAAGTGATGGAAATTCTGGGACAACAAAGTATGGCAATTGAAAGTTGGTTAATTTGAAAGATTGGGCCGATTAATCCAAAATGCATGTCATGACCATTGGTACCAGCTGTTCCGCTCAGATAAGTTTCTTTTCCTTCTCTTTTTAAACAGTCATCTGGTTTTGGATTCTTCTTATCCTTAACTCAAAAAATAAAAATAAAAAAATCATTGCATTTCATTTCTTTTGAGGGTTTTATCTAGCTAAAATGTTTTAGTGCCAGTTTTGTTCAATACAAGCAAAAAAGACTTCAAAGCTCACTACCATCTTCCGAAAATGGTAAGGCATAATGTTGTTAGAGCATGTCAACAGCAACATGATGTAAAATGGAATATGGGAAGTAGCAGGAAGTTCCATCGGTGGAATAATTGGGAAATGTAAAGGTTTAGGCAAAAAGGGTCGGAAAAGTGAAACAACAGCATGGGTACAAAAGCATTCAGGTTGTCAGGAATTGGGGAATTTGAAAGTCAGTCAGAAATTCAAGCGGTTCCGGGTCAGTTTGAGGAAGTCAAGCAATACAAAGCAAGGCAACGGAAGGACGATGCAACAATAATGCCATCAACTAACCACCATTTTTAAACTAACGAAATTTTCGGTGATTGAAACAGGGGCAGAAAAATTGTTTGTTAGGAGGAATTCTCCGTGAGGGAAGAGCAGGTATTAATCAAGTTTAATCGCAAGTGTGGCATGATTAAAATACAAGAAAATGAGGAGTAGCATAGAGAGATATAAGTTGTTTCAGGTCTGCATTTTAGAGTAAATTGTACAGTGTTGAAGTGGGGAGCCTGCCCCTATAACAGAGGAATACATTTCAGTATGTAAATTTCTAAGCATGCAAGTTTTAGTTTTCAACCCTTGTTAGTATGTGGTAACAAGCCCCAGTTCTCCCAAACTGGGGTCGAAAGTTTTCTTTGTTTTGTCTATTTTGATGAAATCAGGAGCCCGCCTGAACAACGGAGGAATACATGCAATTTCAAAAATCAGAAATCGGGAGCCCGCCTGGATAACAGAGGAATACATTCAGTTTCAAAGCCTTTACATTTCAAGTTCAGAAGTCAGGAACCTGCCTGGAGAATAGAGGCATGCGATTCAAATTTCGAAGTCAGGAGCCCGCCTGGAGAATGGAGGTTGTTATATTTTAAGTTGTAATTGAGGTTAGGAGCCCGCCTGGAGAATGGAGGTTGTTATAGCTTAAGTTGTAGCTGAAGTCAGGAGCCCGCCTGGAGAATGGAGGTTGTTATATCTTAAGTTGTAGTTGAAGTCAGGAGTCCGCTTGGAGAACAGAGACATACAGTTCAAGTTTCAGCAATCAGGAGTCCGTCTGAAGAACAGAGGTGATACAATTCAAAGTTTAGTTTTCAATCAACTTCTTTGAAGTTAGGAGCCCGCCTGGAGAACAGAGGAATACATTCAAGTTATGAAGTCAGGAGCCCGCCTGGAGAACAGAGGAATACATTCAAGTTATGAAGTCAGGAGCCGCCTGGATAATAGAGGAATAAATTCAATTACAAGTTCAGCAGTTAGGAGCCCGTCTGAAGAACAGAGACATACAATTCATGTTTCGGAAGCCAGGAAGCCGCCTGTATAACAGAGTCAGGAGCCCACTTGAATAATAGAGGAATACTTTCAATTTCAAGGTCAGCAGCTAGGAGCCCACCCGGATAATAGAGGAATACATTCAAGTTCAAGTTTATTCAAGTTCAACAATTTGGAGAGAAGGAACAACATCGCAATCAGCAAGTTGAAGTAATAACAAGGGATTTCACCAAGAAAAACACAAGACAACGAGGCAACAAGAAAACACAAGACAACAAAGCAACAAGGAAGTACAAGAGCAAGTTTGAAGAATTTAGATAGGACTTTTGTAATTCATAGTTCATAGCTAAGTCTAGCTTTTTTTATTTTGACATGGTGTAATAAGGGAGGTCCGCAAGCAATAGCAGTAGCAAGTGCAGTGAAATCACAGATCCTGGTAGTCCCAGCTACCAAACATTCCCGAACTACACTAACCTGATTCCTGTTTCGCCCAGGATATGTAGGCAACCTCTGAAGTAGGGTGCGGTCAAAACTTTTCAAAATGCTTCACAACGGAATATTTAAACGGGCAAAAATCGCTTGTATTTGCTCACTTATCTTTGCACGAAAATTCTTCGTGTTTCCGAGCAAAGAGGGGCAGCTGTGAGCACGTGATTTTTGCCCTATATATGAATTATTCCCAAAAAATTCAAGCAAAATGATTTTTCTTCATTTTTACAATTTTTGTGCATTTTGGTGTCATTTTCTGATAATTGTTGCATTTTATTTGTGCATGTTAATTCATATAAAATACATAAAAATATGCATTTGCATTTAGGATTTAATTTCATACTTTAGTATTAATTAGGGATTAATTTGTTTTAGAATAGGATATGAAGAAAATGACAAAAATAGTTCACTTTAGCATTTTTATTGTTTTAATTGTGAAACTGTCGCAAATAGTTATTAAGTAAATTAGGCATTAATTGGTTTTAGTTTAATTGTTAGTTTAATTTTGCATCTTTGTAAAAATTAGAAAAAAAAATAAATACAAAATTACAAAATGAAAAAAAAATAAATTAAAAAGAAAATAAAAATACAAAAGGAGTGGCTTTAAGTAAAGGCCAAATTTGGACCACTTTTGCACCTAATCCGCTGGCCCAAACACCTATACAGTCCAGCCCAAAACCATTTTTCACCCGGTCCATTGTTCCTTAGCCAAACGACGTCGTTTGGCGTCGTTAGATCTCAGCCATCGAAGCCCTTTAATCCAACGGTCACAAGCTACTCTTGTGATTGGAATATAACTGTCCAAACTCCTTCAAAAACCCTAGAGACAAGTACCCCCACCTCGTACCATGTCCCTCTCCGCCTCCACCATTGTTATTCGCCGGAATTCTCGCCGGAGGGAAACACTACCTACGCCAATGGCCACCAGAGAAACACCGTAGGTTCCCCATGAACTCCTCTTTCCAACCCCCATAATATTTTCCGTCGAATATTCCCTGAGCTCATCGAATCTACAATTGAAGTTTTCCGGCCAAGTCACAAGTTGGCCCAAATGAACCCAAAAACATACCAGGCAACCGTCTTCCTTACCTCATCGCTATTTCACGCCTAGAACCCCTAGAATCCAAGCAGAAGGCCTTGAATTGCGGGTCTAGAGTTTTGGGAATTGAACCAGTTTCGAGGAGATTTTTCAAGGTCGAGTGCTTTCTGTAGTAAGTATTCTGTAGCTCTACGATTCTCTTAGTTAATTCCTCTGTTGCTTCTCTTTCATTTGTCTTAATCAGTGAGGTCGCTTTGCATGTTAAGTTTTATTTAATTTGATTCATGTGTAATTCAATTTCCAGACATTCTAATTGTTAGTTTAGTTTCGATAGAGTTTCGTCTTGTTATTGTTAGCAAATTCTGAGTCAAGGTCTTTTCTTCTTAATTCAAAGATTCAATAGAGTTTCTTCTCGTTACTGTTCCCAACCCGCCTTGAAATTGTTTGATTCTTGTTTATTTGAATTAATAATTTTGTTAGTTTAAGTTTAGTTTAATTGAGTTTCAGTCTTCATTTGTAGTTTGATTAGATTTAAAGGTTTGGATATAGCTGAGTGATCATTTGTTAATTAACTATAGTTAAATTTCAGCTAGGATGAGGGGTTGGGATCAGTTAACTCTAGTCTGTAAATTTCAGACTGGTAGAAGGGCATTTTAGGCATAGAAAAGGGTAGTTTCTTTAGGATTAGTAATTCCAAAGTAAGGGTAAGGGTAGTGTAGGTATTTTGTGGGTAGAAGAGCATCCTAGGGCCTTCTAGAATGGTACTTTAGTGTAGGTTTCAGTAAATTAAGGGCATTTGCTTGAGTAACAAGTTAGAAATAAGGGGGTCAAAGTGAAAAGGGGGAGGGACTAAAAAAGAAATCCAAAATTCTGATTTTTCACTCTTGTGTGCCTATAAAAGGGCAATGCCTTTGCCTTGAAGGGAGTTTTTTTTGGCCACCAAAATTTCCCCAAAAACAGTACTCTTCCAGTTTCAGATCTGGAATTCAAATTTCAGATCCAAATTTGCTTCTAGTTCTTAGTTCTTAAAAAAATACAAAAACAAACAAAATCCAGTAGAAACAAAAAAAATACTGTTTTATTCAATTTTCCAGCTGAATTCTAGTTTTGGTAGCTGAATTACATTCCTGAGTTCATTTTTGGTAATTTGAAGATTCAGAGAGTTTTCTGTTGGACTTCGAGTAATTGTGAGAGTTCATTCAATCTGTTTTGTCCAGTTTAATTGGGTTTTCTGATTGCTAAAGTTGTCTCTGGAGTATACTGTTGTAATTGCGAATAGTTGTAGGCATAATTGAACTGGTTTTATTGAAGTTTTGGGTTAATGAAGGTTGTAGAGGGTGCTGGTTTCATTTGTGGTGGTTTTGGTGCTATTTTGGTTGATTGGCTGTTTGTGTTTGGTTTCAAATCACTTCTAGGCTGTTGAATTTTCTGGATTGCACCTGATTATTGCCGCTGATTTCCTCCTCTTCTTCTTACATTTCATATCCAGGTACACATTTTGAAATCAATGATGTAGCTTTCAATTGGATTGAAATGAAGTAATGTTCCAAATTCGTGTTCATTCGAGTAGTTGAAATCAGTCCAAATGACATTTAGTTGCCTAGCTTTAATCTGTTTGAGTTGCAATGGTAGTTAGTTGTTTAATTAGGATTGTCTATTTAGGATTGATTTGGAGTGTTTAATTTGTGCTGGACTGTATAATTGAGATTGTCTTAGGCGATTGGAACTGTTTTGGCTATCATTTTTGTAATAGATTGATAATCAGCTCAGAGAATCGGTGTGCAATAGTTAGACTTGGAACGGCATTACTTGTAGTCAATTTAGTTCATTCCCTTAGTTTAGACACTTGGAACCAGAGCATAATCCGAGTTGGACATTGATTCAGGAACTGTGCATTTGTAGCAATGATCTAGTGTTCGAACTGTTAAGAGTAAGAACATAAACATCAGTTGTAGTGTTAATAATTCCAGGCTTGATATCACATCTGTATGCAACTAGATCCCTGTTAATATAAAGTTAAACTCGAAACCAGTTGTGATTTGGTATTGATACACCAGTAGGGTCATAGTTTAGTGTCAAGCGTATTGTTCTGCGTTACTGGCCTAACTCATACATAGAAATCTATAGGCTATAATTTCAGTATATTAGTTTAATTGGTTTAACCCGTTCAGATATTCGAGCCAATGAGATGCAAATGTTACTAAATTGAAAATTGGTTGGGTGCTCTAAAGATGTTGATTTTGTTATGCATTAAAGCCACATGCTACATATAAAAGAACTTGGGCTCATGTTAAAGGCCCAACACGCGACTGCTTTCTTTGAAGTAAGATTTGGGCCTGAATCCATTTTGGGCTTTGAAATAATAAATGAGACGAACCTCGCCAAATATAACACACAAATTACGGGGCCCTCAATAAATATTGTATTAATTTTTAGACTTCGGGATGATCCGTTTAGCGAATTTCACGGCCTCCCTAAAATAATAATACGTTAGACTCTTTAGGCGCGATTTTAATAAAATTACATTCCTAAATTCGGGTGTACATTTATGTGACCCAAATCCAAATCTCAACGGAGTCGAAATGTGTTGACGACTGTGGGTGTATTGATTGCAACGTGGTTCGAGACGCGTTTTCACGACGTTGCAATTCTTTTAAAAATGATAAAAGCAGTTTACGAATAAAAGGCACATAAGCTGGCATGTATTAAAATCAGATAAAATCAAATACAACAGTTAAGCGACCATGCTAGAACCACGGAACCCGGGAATGCCTAGCACCTTTTCTCGGGTTAACAGAATTCCTTATCCGGATTTCTAGTTCGCAGACTGTAATACAGAGTCAGTATTTTCCTCGGTTCGGGATTAAACCGGTGACTTGGGACACCATTAATCTCCCAAGTAGCGACTCTGAAATTTTAATAACCAAATCCCGTTCCGATTGTCCTTTAATTGGAAAAACTCCATTATACACCCTTCCAGGGGGTGTAGGTAAAAAGGAGGTGTGACACCTGTTACGACCCTTATTTTTATAAGAAACCGGCTTTGCTAATCTCTAATTTGTTGCAGTCAATTGTCAATTGCTTTACTTTAGTAGTTAATGATAGTTCGAAATCATTCCAAATCAAGTTTTGATCATCCTGAATAGCAGTTAAACCAGAAAATACTAAAACATTGTTTAAATCCAATCCATGTTCAGATGATAATTTTACTATACTATTTTTGGCTAGCGAGCATTAATTTTGTGTTGTGTTTTGCACTCATCAGAGAATCGATTTGTGATGCATCAATAATATGAAGGGAAATCTGATTTTAAAATCCCAAGGATGGTTTAAACTTTAGTATGTAATAAAGGAGATCACTAATAAGGAATATAAAATAAGGAAAATGAAAGAGCCAATTTCACTTCAAAAAGATAAAGAGGCTAAGGGAAATGAGATAAACCGATATCTCTCTCTTATGTTGGGATCGACACTTAGGCCTCATTTATTTTATTTTTAAGGTTAAAACGTCTAAATTTAAATACACATCTGAATATTAAAATGTGCATTAAGATTAAGACATCTGAATCTGAATACACATCTGAATATTAAGATGTGTATTAAGATCTGAATACTAAATGATTAAGAATGTTTGTTTTTTAACATCTGAATGTATAAAATTTATCTTTATTTGAAAATTAATAAACATAAAATTCAAATAAAATACTAATTATTCTAATATTCTATCAATAAAATATATATTGTTTAAAATATGGTAGTTAGTGATGGTGATGACTAATATGGTGCTTGAGAATGTCGACTAGAGACGGCGGTTGGTGGTGGGTTTGGTTGATGGTGGTGGTTCTGCATAGTAGCTAGCTAGTGGTAAATGATAGTGATGACAATTATAGTTGAGAATAGTAGTGGTGGGTGGTAATAATTAATAATAGTGGGTGGCGGTAGTGGTTGTGATTGAGGAAGGTGGTGGTAGTTTATAATAGTGGACAGTCCGACATGGTTGTTGATGGTGATGGGGTGGTTAGTTGTGGTAGTTGAGTTGGATGAGTTTGTGGTTGTGGTTGAGAATGATGGTGGCGGGGGTAGTGGAGATGGTGGGTGGTGGTTGTCGATAATGATAATGACTTGGTGGTGATGGTAGTGATTGAGTATGGTGGTGGTGGGCGACATGGTGATAGTTGATAATGGTAGGCGGTGATGAAAATTAATAATTAACGTGGATGATAGCATCAAGCTTAATAAAATTAAGTCATTGTTGTAGATCTTAATCATACAGACCTATTCAAAAGCATTAAGTGATTGTGAAGTAAAAACAAATACACACTTAATGATTAAGATCTGAATGATTAAGATTCAGACTTTAAAATACAAACTGATTTAAGGTCTGAGATCTAAATGATTAATATTCAAACCTTCATTAAGTACAAATGATGCCTTAATTAGGCCATTTAGCTTAACTTGTGTAACAATATTTAAATTTGGAACATCTACCCCTCAAAATGACTAGCAATAATCTAATAATAATGTTGTATCATGCATGCGCTTTTATTTAGTATGTGATACTATCATTATTTCAGAGCCACTCAACTTTTTCCTTTTGACTAAATTCTTAATTAAACATTTCAATTTACTTCGAGTGTTTTTGTTTTGTGGTTTCCGAAATATTAATTTTATGTCAAATATAAGGTAAGAACCCGTTGTCCTAATTAATTTACAATGAGATTAGATAATTTTATTGTAATCCACAAGTTTCAAAAATTAAAATTTAGTATTTAATTTTGATAAAAGAGTTTCTCTATTCATTTAATAACTAACATATATTTATTATTATTAACTACTCCCTCCGTTTCAAATTAAATGAGTTATTTTTCTTTTTAGTCGGTTTTAAAATAAATGACACATTTTTAAATTTGAAAATAATTCAAATTTAAACTCTTCATTTTACCTATTTTACCCTTAATGAGAAAGTTTAATAACTACACAAATGTCATGGTCACACAAAACTTTTACTCCTTAAGCTTTTAATACCACAAATTTCAAAAGTATTTTTTTCTTAAACATCGTGCCGAGTCAAATTATTATTGTATTTCGGTCCAGAAGCCTTCTTCTTCTTTTTGTTCTCTTCAACAATATTTGCTCCCATTATTATTGAGTTTCCACGGCCTCTCTTGTCAGCAACTTTATTGTCATCTTCGATTCTTAACCGAATAATGAGATCTTCAAGGGACATCTCCTTGCGTTTGTGTTTCAAATAATTTTTGAAGTCCTTCAACAACGTAGGCAACTTCTCAATCATCGCTGCTACTTGGAATGCTTCATTGATGATAAGACCTTCAATGAAAATTCTGTTAGTAAACACAATAAAATTAATACTACCAACACTAGTATTAATTCTTCTTATACCTTCAGCAAGGAGATCGTGAATAATCACTTATAATTCCTTGACTTGGGTAATAACAGACTTGCTATCTACTATTTTGTAGTCCAGAAACTTTGCAGCAACGAACTTCTTCAACCCGACATCTTCAGTTTTGTATTTCTTTTCAAGCACAATCCACAGTTCTTTTAACGTTTCCACGCCACTATAGACGTTATACAAAGCATCCTCCAGCCCGCTTAGAATATAATTCTTGCACAAAAAATCTGAATGCTTCCACGCCTCAATCACGAGAAATGTTCAGTCTCTGGAGTTTCACGGACAACACATGAACATCTTCCTTGATGAACTTCTGGAGACTTAGAGTAGTCAAGTAGAAGAACATCTTTTGCTGCCAGCGCTTGAAATCAATCCCGGAAATTTTTTTGGGCTTCTCCTCCTGTGCCAATGCTGCCAGTGTTGTTCGGCTTGTTGAGGCATTGGCAGTTACCATCGGAACAACTTGGTTTCCATTGTCCTTTATCATTTCTGTAAAAGAATGACACAAACGTTAAAATCATGTAGATTTTATCTCCAATAGAGTATAAAACCACAAAGATTTTACTCTCCAGAAACAGTGAGTATAACACAAATACAGAAAATATATTAAATTCCTTAAGCTTGTTAGTAATCTGTATTTGTAAAATAATTCTGGAGAAAATAAAATAATATAAACAGAAATATAAACGAAAAAAATCAATTCGAGCCCACTGAATTCACAGTGTTTCCTTAAGGAATTTAATCCCCTCCTAGTACCCAAGATTATGGATTATTTCCTCCCAGGATAGAACAAACTACACACTGGTGTAGTGATACTTCAAATCCCAGTGTTTCAGTGAACACAAAGTTCGGTAGCAAATCACACTTACTTTTGCTTTCTTTGAAGTTAAAATATGCAGAAGAAAGGAGAAGAACTCAGAAAATTCGTATGGAAAATCTGAGAGAAGGGACTTGTATTTATAGCCAAAGTTAGGCTGAAATCTAAAAGGGTGAAACTCTTCAAAATGGCTATTTTTGCAAAACGGCCAGAGAATAAATGTCATAACATAAATGGCTATTTACTCAACAATAAAGAGGGAAAATTGAAGGGTAGTTAATTTTCTGTTACAAAAACAGAAAACTGAAAATTGGATAATTGAATTGGATTTAATATTTATTTTAATATTAATATTTTATTATTAAACCAAATATTTACTAATAGTTCTGTTAATATTTACTATTAACAAATAAATTTGGTCCAAAAATTAATCAATCGATCGATCATTTGACCAAATCCAAATCCGAATTCGAAGCCGAAGTCGAGCGAGTTAAATTCCTTAAGCTTGTTAGTAATCTGTATTTTAAAATAATTTTGGAAAAAATATAAATTAACATAAACAGAAATGAAAAACAGAAACAGAATTTTAATCCGAGCCCACTGAATTCACAATGTTTCCTTAAGGAATTTAATCCCCTCCTAGTACCCAAGATTGTGGATTATTTCCTCCTAGGATAGGACGAATTACACACTAGTGTAGTGGTACTTCAAACCCCAGTGTTTCAGCGAACACAAAGTTCGGTAGCAAATTACACTTACTGTTGCTTTGTTTCTTCCCGAAGTCATTTAGATCCTTCACCAATCGACTTACATTCCTTTTTATACGGATATATATTTTAAAAGAACTTAGCATTATCTGATTCTATAACCGTATTATTATAATTGTCGGGATTTTCTGATTTATGAACCAGAAATCGATATGCTTTACTATTAGTCGCATATCTTATGAAAACACAATCAATAGTTTTCGGTCTTATTTTTACCCTTTTGGGTTTAAGAACTTGCACTTTTGCCAAACACCCCCACACTTTAAAATAATTCAAGTTGGGCTTCCTTCCTTTCCATTTTCATATGGAATGGATTGTGTTTTGCTCTGGGGTACTCGATTTAGTATTCGGCTGCCGTAAGAATGGCTTCCCCCACAAGTTCTGTGGCAAACCAGAACTTATCAATAATGCATTCATCATCTCCTTTAATGAACGATTCTTTCTTTTTGCAATCCCATTGTATTGGGGCGTGTAAGGGACTGTTATTTGATGAATAATTCCATATTCTAAACATAATTGTTCATAAGGAAATTCATATTTACCACCCCTATCATCTCTTATCATTTTGATTTTCTTGTTAAGTTGCGTTTTAATTTTATTTTTATATTGCTTGAATGCGTCTATTGCTTCATCTTTACTATTAAGTAAGTAAACATAGCAATATCGAGTACCATCGTCAATAAAAGTTATGAAATACTTTTTTCCACCGCGAGATGGCATTGACTTCATATCGCAAATATCCGTGTGAAAGTCTAAAGGATCTGAATTCCTTACAACTGACTTATAAGGATGTTTAACATACTTAGATTCCACACATATTTGACATTTTGATTTGTCGCATTCAAATTTAGGCAATACTTTCAAATTAATCATTTTCCGTAAGGTTTTATAATTAACATGACCCAAACATATATGCCATAATTCATTTGACTCAAGTAAGTAAGACGAAGCTGAAATTTTGTTATTATTTTCAACAACCATTACATTCAGCTTGAAAAGGCCCTCAGTGAGGTAACTTTTTCCTACAAACATTTCGTTCTTACTTATTACAATCTTATCGGAAACAAAAATACATTTAAAACCATTTTTAACAAGAAGTCCAGCAGAGACTAAATTCTTCCTAATCTCGGGAACATGAAGGACGTTGTTCAAAGTCACCACTTTGCCGGAAGTCATTTTAAGAAATATCTTCCCACATCCTTCAATCTTGGCCTTTGCAGCATTTCCCATAGAAAGCATCTCATCGGGTCCAACAGCATAAGTAGCAAAAGCTTCTCTAACAGCACAAACATGGAGAATGGCTCCAGAATCAATCCACCACTCTTTAGGATTGCCCACCAAGTTGTATTCGGAAAGCATGGCACACAAGTTATCAACATCATCATGCTTTTCAACCATGTTTGCTTGACCCTTCATCTTGTCTTTCTTCGGAGCACGACACTCCGTAGATTTGTATCCGACTTTTCCACAGTTGTAGCAATTTCCACTAAACCGCTTCTTGCTTGGGTTGTATTTCGGTCCAGAAGCCTTCTTCCTCTTTTTGTTCTCTTCAACAATATTTGTTCCCATTATTTTTGCGTTTCCACGGCCTCTCTTGTCAGCAGCTTTGTTGTCCTCTTCGATTCTCAACCAAACAATGAGATCTTCAAGGGACATCTCCTTGCGTTTGTGTTTCAAATAATTTTTGAAGTCTTTCCACAACGGAGGCAACTTCTCAATTATCGATGTTACTTGGAATGCTTCATTGATGACAAGACCTTCAATGAAAATTCTGTTAGTAAACACAATAAAATTAATACTACCAACACTAGTATTAATTCTTCTTATACATTCAGCAAGGAGATCGTGAATAATCACTTGCAATTCCTTGACTTGGGTAATAACAGACTTGCTATCTACCATTTTGTAGTCCAAAAACTTTGCAACAACGAACTTCTTTAACCCGACATCTTCAATTTTGTATTTCTTTTCAAGCGCAATCCACAGTTCTTTTGACGTTTCCACGCCACTGTAGACGTTATACAAAGCATCCTCTAGCCCACTTAGAATATAATTCTTGCACAAAACATCTGAATGTTTCCACGCCTCAATCACGATAAAGTGTTCAGTCTCTGGAGTTTCATTGGACAGCACAGGAACATCTTCCTTGATGAAATTCTGGAGACTTAGAATAGTCAAGTATAAGAACATCTTTTGCTACCAGCGCTTGAAATCAATTCCGAAAAAATTTCTGGGTTTCTCTGCCAGTGCCAATGCTGCCGGTGTTGTTCGGCTCGTTGAGGCATTGGCAGTTACCATCGGAACAACTTGGTTTCCGTTGTCATTCTTCATTTCTGTAAAAGAATAGCGCAAATGTTAAAATCACGTAGATTTTAATCTCCAATAGAGTACAAAACTATAGAGGTTTTACTCTTCAGAAACAGTGAGTATAACACAAATACAGAAAATATATTAAATTCCTTAAGCTTGTTAGTAATCTGTATTGTAAAATAATTCTGGAAAATATAAATTAACATAAACAGAAATGAAAGATAGAAACAGAATTTTAATCCGAGCCCACTGAATTCACAGTATTTCCTTAAGGAATTTAATCCCCTCCTAGTACCTAAGGTTGTGAATTATGTCCTCCCAGGATAGAACGAATTACACACTGGTGTAGTGGTACTTTAAACCCCAGTGGTTTAGCGAACACAAAGTTCGGTAGCAAATCACACTTACTTTTCTTTGATGTTAAAAGTATGCAGAAGGAGGAGAAACTCGGAAAATAGTATGAAAATTCTGGGCAGAATAGACTTGTATTTATAGCCAAAGTTAGGCTGAAATCTGAAGAGGTGCAACTCTTCAGAATTATTGTTTATGCAAAACGACTACAACATAAATGGCTATTTATTCAACAATAAAGAGGGAAAATAAAGAGGAAAAATTGAAGAGGGTAGTTTAATTTTCAGTTATACAACTAAAAATGGATTGGATTTAATGTTAATATTTATTTTAATATTAATATTCTGTTATTAAAACAAATATTTAATAACATTTCTGTTAATATTTTACTACCAAAGCTGAAGCCTAGCCGAGCGAGCGATGACGACGACGGCGCGATGC
This sequence comes from Nicotiana tabacum, assembly GCF_000715075.1. Classification (NCBI taxonomy): domain Eukaryota; kingdom Viridiplantae; phylum Streptophyta; class Magnoliopsida; order Solanales; family Solanaceae; genus Nicotiana; species Nicotiana tabacum. The sequence goes on along the minus strand of NC_134082.1, from coordinate 211,205,022 downwards.
TTGCCTTCTTCTCAACTCTTTAAGAGGTAGAAGAAGAGCAATTGCTTATATACCCATAAAAAACTTCTTCCTCTTCCAATATGGGACAATGTCCCTTTGCCAAGGGGGAAAACTTAAAATTTCACTTAAAAATTTCATTTCCCTCCATTTTCCATTCACCCTATTTTAACCATATCATATACTTAAAATCCCAACAAGAGCTAATTTCACTTCAAAAAGATAAAGATGCTAAGGGAAATGAGATAAACTAATATCTCTCTCTTATGTTGGGATCGACACTTAGGCCTCATTTATTTTATTTTTAAGATTAAGACATTTGAATCTGAATACACATTTGAATATTAAGATGTGTATTAAGATTTGAATACTAAATGATTAAGAATGTTTGTTTTTTAACATCTGAATGTATAACATTTATCTTTATTTGAAAATTAATAAATATAAAATTCAAATAAAATACTAATTATTCTAATATTCTATCAATAAAATATATATTGTTTAAAATATGGTAGTTAGTGATAGTGATGGCTAATATGGTGCTTGATAATGTCGGCTAAAGGCGGCGGTTGGTGGTGGCTTTTGTTGATGGTGGTGGTTCTGCATAGTAGCTAGCTAGTGGTAATTCATAGTGATGTCAATTATAGTTGAGAATAGTAGTGGTGGGTGGTAATAATTAATAATAGTGGGTGGCGATAGTGGTTGTGGTTGTGATTGAGGAAGGTGGTGGTAGTTTATAATGGTGGACGGTCCGGCACGGTTGTTGATGGTGATGGGGTGGTTAGTTGTGGTAGTTGAGTTGGATGAGTTTGTGGGTGTGGTTGAGAATGATAATGGCGGGGGTAGTGGAGATGGTGGGTGGTGGTTGTCGATAATGATTACGGCTTGGTGGTGGTGGTAGTGATTGAGTATGGTGGTGGTGGGTAGCATGGTGATAGTTGATAATGGTAAGCGGTGATGGAAATTAATAATTAATGTGGATGATAGCATCTTAATGAAATTAGGTCATTGTTGTAGATCTTACTTATACAGACTTATTTAGACGTATTAAGTGGTTGTGAAGTAAAAAATACATACACACACTTAATGATTAAGATTTGAATGACTAAAATTCAGACTTTAAAAACAAACGGACTTAATATCTGAGAACTGAATGATTAATATTCAAATCTTTATTAATTGCAAATGAGGCCTTAATTAGGCCATTTAGCTTAACTTGTGTAACAATATTTAAATTTGGAACATCTACCCCTCAAACTGACTAGCAATAATCTAATAATAATGTTGTATCATGCATGCGCTTTTATTTAGTATGTGATACTATTATTATTTCAGAGTTACTCAACTTTTTCTTTTTGACTAAATTCTTATTTAAACATTTCAATTTGCTCTGAGTGTTTTTTTTTTTTTTTTGTGGTTTCTGAAATATTAATTTTATGTCAAATATAAGGTAAGAACCCGTTGTCCTAATTTACAATGAGATTATATAATATTATTGTAATCCACAAGTTTCAAAAATTAAAATTTAGTATTTAATTTTGATAAAAGAGTTTCTCTATTCATTTAATAACTAACATATACTCCCTCCGTTCATATTAAATGAGGTATTTTCCTTTTTAGTCTGTTCCAAAACAAATGACACATTTTTAAATTTGGAAATAATTTAACCTTAAACTCTTTCATTATACTCATTTACCCTTAATGAGAAGCTTTTATAGCCACACAAATGTCATGGCCCACAAATTTTTTACCCCTTAAGCTTTTAAGACCACAAGTTTCAAAAGTCTTTTTTTTTCTTAAACTCCGTGCCGAGTCAAACTACCTCATTTAATATGAACGGAGGAAATATTTATTATTATTAACTACTTCCTCCGTTTCAAATTAGATGGGGTATTTTTCTTTTTAGTCGGTTTTAAAATAAATGACACATTTCTAAATTTGAAAATAATTCAACTTTAAACTCTTCATTTTACCCTTAATGAGAAGGTTTAATAACCACACAAATGTCATGGTCCCACAAAACTTTTACTCCTTAAGCTTTTAATACCATAAATTTAAAAAATATTTTTTTTTCTTAAACTTTGTGCCGAATCAAATTACCTTATCTGAATTGAAACGGATGATATATTTAGGTAATATGCACTTATGCAGAAATTAATTTTGTCTAAGACGGAACCAATAGGATGGGAAAGTGCGACAACTAACTTGAAGTATAAGGTATCAACGTGTTGCGATCCCATTGCCCTACCACCCAACCATCTAGAAGCTAATTAAGGTTGTGTGGCGACAGTGGGCCCATGGGACCCACGAGCACCGTCTCTAAATTTTACTTGTCAAACAGAACAAGATAAGGTGGGGAAAAAAAGGATTTTTTTGATATTTCCAGTAATTAATTTTCTTTCTTGTATTTACCAAAAGTACAGATAAGAAGAGTAAAACAAAAAGGATAACGTGCTATATAATGGCAGAAGCCACGTAAAATCTTCGTAGACAAGCAATGAGAACTTGGAGAAATTGACCCAACGGTTATGGTTAACGAGTTGAAACCGTTGGAAGACAGTTGGTTTCAAGTTTCAACTAACCTCATCTTAAACCCACACGTCACAATAAGCTGGGACGGATATAGTATTTTAATGATGGGGTCAGTTGAACTCATAATTTTAGACGGGAAGATAATTTTATATATAAAAATACAATAAAAAATTCATAACTTTACAAATACAATGGATTATATTCTGGATCTGCTTAAGACAATAAGAGCTCCCATTCGGGGTGAAACTAGAGTGTCGGGAGCGGGTTCGATAGAACTCCGTAACTTTGGTTTGAACCCTGAATTTGTTTTAAAAATTTCATTGAATATGTACAAATTATTAATTTAAAACTCGGCAACATCACACGATTAGAATTCCGAACCCATAAGCTTGAAATCCTGGTTCCGATTCTGCTCCCACTTTGCATTGTGCTACTCTCATTGTTTATGACTTCTATCCAATACTTAGCCAAAATCGGCGGACGTTTGGTGAAGAAAAAGCTGCATTAAAGTAAGCAAAAAGTGTAACGCGGTCTTGACGCTAACTTTAATTTTTCTTTCAGTTAATACTTAATACCGACCATATCCGAAATTCCCAAATGTCCTCCTTGACTAGGGGGGAAATGTAGTGTAACTAACAACAAAATGTATTATTGCCATTTGGTTGTCAATAATAGACATAGCGTATGAAAGCTCATTTATCGCCTTGGACTTGTGTGACATAATTAACTTAATATCTCAAAATTCAGAAAAATATGGTATTATTTCTATATTATTAATTACAGAATTCACTTCTATTAGACGTAATTTGATACACTTAAAAGTCTCAAAAACAGAATACGACCCTTAGATATAACGACGGATCCTTTATGTTATATTTTCTTTTACGCCGATTATGAGATATGTCTACGTTTACAACAATAACAATAATATAACAACATATCCAATATAATCCCACAAATAAGGTATAACAATCGGAGTATAGTGTTTACGTAGACCTTACACTTACCTTATGCAGATAGAGAGGTTATTTTGATAGATCCTCGACTGAAAAAAATAAAAAATATAGCAGTTTAGACTTTCATTTTTTGTAGTATTTGATTTCCCATTGAGTGGGCTTATATTAGAACGTTTCATTCGTTGACAGTTTAGCAAAATTGTGGGATCATTTTGACCAAAAATGAAAAATAAAGAAGGAAAATAAAAGGAATAGATGACGCATTTGAAAATTGCAAATTCAAGACCGTTATAATCGTTGGTCTACTTTTCATGTGTCGGTTAGACTAAAGTTAAGCAGCAAAGATGGGTGATGTGAGCATTGAGCACTGTCATGCACGTCCGCTAATTACTGGAGCAGGAAATAATCGTGTATTTGTGACGGTGACAAAATATCCTTAATCAACTGCTCCTTTTACTCTTGAACTTTTTTGGGGGTCAAGATATGTTCTTTACAAAATACAACAAATCAAACACTTGAACCTGACACGTAGTGCGCGCTTTACTATTTAGTCGGGCCAGGAGAGGCGGAACTAGAATTTTAAGTTTGTAGGTTTTGAATTTAACATTGAACCCATAACATATTTTAGTTACTGAGTTCGCAATTATATATTAATACAAATATAATGTCTTTGCAAAAGATAGTGGGCTCGGCCGAACTCGTAAAGAATACACTACCTCTGCCCCTGCCTAGAAGGATAAGTCGATCCGATTTAATAACTTTAATCTAAACTTTATATTTGTATTAAGAAATTTTTATACGTGAACAAAAATAAAATTCAGAATTCACTTATTAACATATGATAACGGTATTTTAGAATTTAAAACAAATGAAGTTTAAATCATGACTCCACCTATACATTTGCTTGCTTTAAACAAGAAAGGGAAAGTTAACTTTCTCTATATTTTTTGTGCTTTTTGTTCTTCTCCGCATAAAGATGTGATTTAATTTTTGGACAACGTGGCATTAAGGTACAGGAAACTCCAACCAAACCCGCATCCTTCATAGGTAGGAGTGATAAACGGTCAGGTCGGGTCGAATATGGTTCTAGTCGAAAACGGATAATGAAAATAGATTAATTTTTTGATCCGACCCATATTTAATACGGATAAAAAACGGGTTAATCGACGGATAATATGGACAACCATATTATCCATGACTTCTTGCATATGGTCACTTTTGGGAGAATTCTTAGTCTCCCTTACTTGAGGAACCCCTAATTTGAGGCTTTACAAATGTAAAAGTTAGACCATTGGTTATCCACTAGTTACTTTTTGGTTATCCATTTTCTAAATGGATAATATGGTTCTTATTCATATTTGACCCATTTTTAAAAAGTTCATTATCCAACTCGTTTTTAGTGGATAATATGGGTGGTTAACTGTTTTCTTTTAACCATTTTGCCACATGTATTCATAGGGCTTAGGGTTCTAGTAAATTTAATTTCAAATACCAATAAGAAACCCAACGAAAATTCATTAATGTTTCTTTAAATTTCAAGTTTCTCCAATTCAATTTTGATTTTACTCAATGATGTTTCTCGACAAGCATCTCCTAATTTAATCAGAAGATTTTGATTTTCATCTCAATAACTAATTGCTACTACACAACAAAGAAATTCCCCAATCACTATCCAATGCTGGTAATTTTTGAATTTTACTTTAAGATAAAGATTCGATTGTTTTCATATTAAATTGCGTTCAATAATGACGATTATTCATTTGGGCATTCTACAATGTATGTAGGAATATAGCTAAAAAGAAAAATCCGCCACCTATAGTTAAATTTTAAAAAAAGCTGCTATAAAAACACTTATTAATAGCCGTTGAGAATATCTGGAATTATTTTGAGAAAAATAGAAACGGAATTTTCAATTGTAGTTCGCCGAATCTAAAAGCGGCCTACCGTGTAATTAAACTAAGAGGGTGTTTGGTTAAGCTTATAAGCTGGTCAAACTGGCTTATAAACACTTTTTGACTTATCTACGCATTTGGTAAAATTAAAAGTGCTTATAAGTTAAGTACTTATAAGCCAAAAATAAGCTAAAAGTCATAAGTTGGTCTCCCCCAACTTATCAAATTTCAGCTTATAAGCACTTTAAGTTTGACCAAAATATTTACTATTCTATCCCTAAAATATTTCTTTTTAAAACAAAACTCTTTGTATACCCAGTTCTTCAGCTACTTATTATTAATTTCAGCACCTTTATCCGAACACGTAACTGTTTATTTTTTAAATCAGCTTCAGCACTTAAAAATATTTTTCAACACCTAATGCTTATCAGCTATTCTAAATCAGCTAAGCCAAACAGACTCTAACGTGAAACGCTCCAACCGACGCGTGTCCTTCAAAGGGTTTGTGGTTTTAGTAAATTTAATTTCAAATACCAAAAGAAACCCAACAAACAATCATTCATATTTCTATAATTCCAAGTTCCTATAGCTGAGAAGATTCCATTTTTCACCTCAATCACTTAATGCTACTACACTTCAAGGAAATTTCCCAATTTTACTATCCAATGCTGGTAAATTTTGAATTTTATGTAACTACTTTCTATTCATTAGGATGAATATTTGAATTTTTCATATTCAATTATGTTCGATGATCAAGATTTGCATTTGGGCAATTTTACAATGTAGAAGAAGATACTTTGCTTTGTCTCAGTTTTATGGATACATCATGCTTTCATACTCGAATTCTCCTACTGTGTGTTGTAAGTACTTTCAAGCAATAAGACTGCTTGATAAAACAAGTCATTGCTGAAGAAATACTCCATACACGCACTAAGGGGCAACCTGAGATAAGGAATGGAAGTAGTCTAATTATTTCCACTTGAATTGACTTAAGCTTTTCTTTCTTCGTACAATCTTGGCTCCAGAAGCGAACCTTACATTGTAGGTTGAGGGGTCACAGGTCCCCGTTAGCCTCGGCAAAAACCCTGTATATACATGTTATATATGGGACCCTTAAATATTTTACTAGTGCCCCCAAGCACAAAAAGGGGAGAAGTGGTTGTTGTGGGGACTTAAAGTCCCTCCTTTGCTGGAACATGTGGGTTTGAAACCCTCTTCGGCCAATTTATACTAAGTAGCAAATTGCTTTACTTTTTACTTTTATCTTCTTCTTTTTGAATTTAGTTATAGTTTAGTATTAATATATACTCTCTCTGTTTCAATTTATCTGAACCTATTTTCTTTTTGGTCTGTGCCAAAAAGAATGACCCATTTTCTTATTTGGAAACAATTTACCTTTATGCAATGATTTATAGCCACACAAAATATATGTGCCTCATTTTACACTACAAGTTCAAAGTCTTCTCTCTTTTCTTAAACTCCATGCTCAGTCAAATGGGTTCACATAAATTGAAACGGAGGGAGTAATAGTCAACTTAATTAATCTTATTCTTTTTCAAATTCCTCCATTAAAATTAAAAGTCTCAATTTGCAAATTATCGCTGCACAAATAGAAACAAACAAATCCTTCTGCAACAATCTTCTTCGACAATCACTTTGACTCTGACTTGGCAATAACAACTAAGAGTTTGAGACTCTTATTCAATTTTTTGACTATTAGCATACCCTTAATCTTGATTTCTTTAGTAAGTTTTTGATAATTCAAAGTTTGAACGCTCTTTTGATCACTGACCTCTTTTTTATTAAAAAACTAAAAAAGTTAAAGTGTGAAACATGCTTAATCAAACATCCTCCCTTCACATAGTACTCATTTTGCGAAGAACTCTCTCTCTCTCTCTCTCTCTATTTAGTGTTTTCTTTTTCTTTAAAACTTCTTTTTGTTTATACTTAGATGATAAGTCATCGTAATCATTAAGTTTTCAAAGAGTTGCATGCCGAATTTTATCGATGGTGATTAGCGTACATGGGTGTCCCCGTCGTGCTCAAATCCTGGGTCCACCTCTGCTTGGCTCTAGTAAAGAAAAAGAATCTTTCCTTACCCTACCACGGGGAAAAGACACTTTTTATCCACCAAAACATAGGGGCTGACTTCTTTGCCACCGGCATAAGTGAATAAGAAAAGATCATGTCACCAAAGGTGGCGGTACCACCGTCTACAGGGCGAGTCATATGATCTAAAGAGCAAATACTACTGATTTATTGATTGTCAGTAAATCAAATGAAACTCTAAATCACGGCAATATGGCTTTACAATGTGGAAACAAAAGCAGAATAATAATTTAATGGATTGAGCTCACTCTACAAAGATATACGACCAAACATTATTTGAGTTCTAAGGGAAAATAATACAAATATACAAACTGGCATAACAAATTTCATTAGTTTTTCTTTCTACTTACACATCTTGCCCATTTATTACCTAGATTACAATTTTCTGTAGGTAGTCAACTTTGTATATCTTCTAATAACTAGATGGTACAGTATTGTAGATGTCAAATGTTGTTCGCAGTTTCTTCGTGGTAAAGTCCAAGCGCAGACTGCATAGAGACCAGCGCAATAATCATCCAAAAAATGGAACCAGATAAGAAATTAGAGAGTATAAAAGAAAATGAACACAACAGTGCAAAAGATAACTTGTACAGATACTTTGATGGAGTGCAGATAGATGGATCTAACCATATTGAGAAGCCTTAGAGCTGCAGGCCGTGTGAATTTCCTCGCAAAAAGGAAGCAAGGGGCAGGCTTCTCTTTGCTGGTGCACCACTCTCTCCGGTATTCTGTCTCATAATATATATTGTCTATATCCTGTCAAAATCGAATAAATCTCTAAGGAACATGTTCATCATTTTACACAGGATAATTCAGGGTCATAGTACGAAAATCATCCTTATTTGAATTGCTGAGAAAGAGGAGGTCAGATTTTCTCGGTGTTATAAACCCTTGAAATGCCTTTACTTCCTAATGAGTAATGACAGCTACGTTGAGTGGATTACTGTTTCATTACTTTCTCCTATTGGCAATACATGAGTGATATAATTTCCTGATATTTGTATCCCGAATGATCACCGAGTTTTCTGCTAGTAGACCTGGCAAATCTACTAATCTGCTTGTTGAAAAGAACCAAAAGTACCTTGATAGATTGGATTAGCATGGGAGTAGCATCGGCTAATTTATAGGTAACAGGATGCCATCCTTTCCGTTCACGCTCCTTGGAGGATAAAATAAGCCATGCAGTGTGAGTCAGTGTCCTCCGTGTAATTTCACCTTCAAGTCCTTCGTGCTGATTAAATGAAAAGCTCCTCAGAAAAAGATAAAGCTTGATACTAGAAAGAATTATAAGAAAATACACTTGACATCACACCATAACAAAAAATGGCCCATGTTTTTAAGTTTTACCCGACCTAGCCCATATTGTACATATTTTGAAAGCACTATCAAATTCAAAATCTGTGTTAAATTTGTGTTCTCACAACTATTGCTTTCATTCTCTTTTCTTCTCACATCTTCTACATATGCTTCAAGGGGTCGTCCGCCATTACCGCTTCTCCACCCGTGTCACCTGATTGCAATGTAAAAAAATTGAAGAGTAGAAGTCCACTATTGAAGGCTATTCAAAGCTTTGCTTTCGAAAATATAATTTTTTGAGTTTGTTAGTTGTTTGGATTGGGTGTTGTTCCAATTGATTGAAAATATCAAAGGTGTTCAAAATTTAAATTTGAAGTGATTTTGAGTAGATTTGAGTTAAATTTCAAAAAAGACGCAAGGAAGAAGGCGAGATCAGTTTTCTGTATAATTATGTATAATCTTGTATAATAGTGTATAAAATGTGTTTATACACTCATATACACTATTATACACCTTTATACAAGAGTCTGTAGACGAACTTCTTCTACGATTTTCAGTTGCAATTCTTGTTCAAAACCAGTCCAAATCTTCATTAAATGCCTTCAAATTTTATATACAACCTTCTTACACTATTTCTAACAATTCTAAATAACACTCACTCCAAATTTCTCACAAAATCAAATTCGGAATCTAAACCCGCATATTTAAACTTGTTAAAAATCTAATTTTCACCATTCCAATGAATTTGGTTTGTTGATTCGAAAATTAACTTAAAATCTTGAGCAATCTTTTTTTAAAATTAAATAATAATTTTGAGAATTTATTGGAGTTGGATATTGAATCTTAGCCTATTATTTTTGGGCTAGTTGATTGTAAATTGAAATATGGACTATAAAATTGAAAAGTAGGGATCCCAATTGTTCTTATGTGAAATTTTCCCTTGATACTAAGGTATCAAGTGAAAACTTAGGTTACATTTTGGAGAAACGGAAAAGGGATAAAAATGCCCCAAAGCTATTGGAAAAGATTTAAAAATACCCTTCATCCACCTATTGGGCTAAAAATACCCCTCCATTTACCTTTTTGGTTCACTTATGCCCTTTGACTGTTAGGTCAATGCTGAATTAAAAATAATAATTATTTAAATTCCATGTGGCAACTTCCTATTGGTCGAAATTAAAACATCTTACATATTAGAAAGACTTACCCATATCTACCCTTTTTTGCCGCCCCAAACACTAACCCGACCCGAATAAAAAGTTCAACTAAAAAAAAGACGTCCCGCTTCCATCTAGCTCAGTGGTGTTCGGGTATCAAGTACTTCTATTTTTTTATAACCGCGATGTCCGAGCTAGCTTACACGCACCTCAACTAACATTAGTACTTCTTAAAGACCAATTAGAACACAAGGGCATGGCTTACAATGTATCGCTGATTATAATCGCAAATAAACTTAGCTAATCAAAATAAAACCAAGACCAGATAGTTATACTTCCACATCGCAACAATTACGAAAAATTCGCTAATGCCGAAACGTTATACTACAGGGATATGGTGACGTATCCTGTAACCTAGCACTGAAAATATTTCCAGAAACTTCTAATGAATTTTGCCTAAGAAAAACTAATCATTCGAACGAGTTTCATTGCAATTCTATAAAAAAGTCAAGTAATCAAACTTTCTCTGTTACTAGTAATTTTTTTTCCATTCGCTGTTCGAAAATTCGCAATCACTATTGATTATCAGGAAGAAAACGATCATTTCTAACCACTGAACTAAAACAAAATTACTAGAAATATCAAACTATACTCCCATAGATCGAATTAGTACCTTCATGGGGGAGAAGAGAGAATTCCGCGTGAAGATATTGTGGTTAGGAAGTGGGGCGTCTTTTTTTAAGTTAAACTTTTTACTCGGGCCGGGTTAGTGTTTGGGGCGGCGAAAAACGGGTAGATATGGGTGGGTCTTTCTAATAGATAAGATGTTTTAATTTCGACCAATAAGAAATTGCCACGTAGAATTTAAATAATTATTATTTTTAATTCAACATTGACCTAACAGTCAAAGGGCATAAGTGAACCAAAAAGGTGAATGGAGGGGTATTTTTAGCCCAATAGGTGGATGAAGAGTATTTTTAAACCTTTTCCAATAGCTTAGGGGCATTTTTAACCCCTTTCCGTTTGGAGAAATTATGCCTCTTGCACTTATTCAAATTCCGCTCATTAATAACTTTGCTAGTTAACCACCCTATTCGTGAGATAAAATGTAGCAAACTTGAAAACAACCTGTAAGAGTTTACAACTAGCTGAACAAAATAGAGGTTTATAACTAGCTGAAATCAACTAACGGTGCAAGATGAGCTAAACCTAAATTAATACTTAGAAAAATAGTGAAACCGACTTGACACAGCAAATGAAACCTAAACAGAACTGCCAAGGCTCTTTTGCTTTTGGTCCGATGTTAGTCATATTAATACATTTCCTTTTAGGTCCAATGTATGCTAAGGGTCTTTAGTCTAATTAGAGATTTATATGCCAGTAGAATATGCATAAAACCTCGAGTTTAGACAAACTAATTCTTTTTATTTAATATCATCTTGGACTTAGATGGGCTTAAATGGAGCGACATGGATAGCGCGGATTCAGATAGCCGAACCCAACATAGTTGGGATTGAGGCGTAACTATTTTCTTTTTCTCAATTTTTTGGGATAAAGAAACAAATGCAATGCAACTGACAAGGTTATTATATTACCAATTACTTCCACATAAGCAATTACCACTATTAGTACTCAACCAGGTCGTGAGATAGTGACTTAAATGTACTGGCAATCAGCTCGAACTTGAATTGAACTATTATAGAGTGGGGATTGCCCTATGCTACCAATGATCCATGCAAGGGAATTTTCTTTGACAGAATATCATTGTTTGAAGTGAAATCGGTGATATTTTAGGGGAAAAAATCAAGTTGCCAAGACGGGTTTAGATCACAGAAAACAACTTACAGCAAGCAGAGTTTGGACATAGTGTTCATCAGGTATACAATTATGAATTTTGGATGTATCTGGAGGCTGCAGAAAATAACAGGTATTAGAAAACAGTTCAACAGTATATAGAAGAAGTAGTTTACAGATTGGTATGGCATGTCAAGACCTTTAAGCAGAAGTTAAAAGTCAAAAGATCGACTAACAATAGAAGAGAAAATACTCAAACAGCATGGACACTCACCACATACTGATCCCGCCAAAACTCAGGTAGCGGCTTTTTCTGCACAGTGATAAATTAATTAAGGTGAGCAGTGAGCACCATGAAAATATGAAGGTATGCCCAATGGGAACTTCTGCATGCAGTAGGTGGGTAGCATAATACTTGTACAACCAGCAAATTGGAGGCACTTGAGAAACTGATACTAATGTATACAACTTCAACAATGATTTTTCTATTGCCTAGTCTCCATCCGTCTAAAAGAACTAAGGACCATTTGTTTTCTCTTAAATTGAAAAAAAAAAAAGGCAAGATAACTTGTCTTGCAATGCTCATGAACTCAGGACCATCCATGAGCATAGTAAATCAAAATACATATCCTGGTTTCGGAATAACAGGAAATGTAGGTTTCCAAAACAAAAATAAATAAAATGTAACTTGCCTTGCAATGCAACTGAAACATAGGAAATAATCTTTCGTCCTTCACTACAATATCTGCATGCTTTCTGTTTAGAACTGCCCACTGCGAAAATGACGTGAAAATGAAAAGTAGTAAGCTACACAACCAGTAATAGTGAAAGTTACATCTTGCTTTTTTGCTCCATTTCTCCTTTGAGAATTTCCTTATAAGGAGTTACATTGAACTTCATGAAGCTAGAATTCATATTTCAGACCAATACCTGAGAACCTTTCCTCCAGCTTTGAACAGGAATCACTGGATCCATTTTGGGGTTGTAGCGGCCTTCTTTTGTATCAGCAAAGCTGTTTTCATTTTTAAACAAAAGACAATTAGATAAATGAAGCACGAAGACTGTTCCACATTTTAATTTGTGAAAGTAAGATGATAGCTAGATATTTGGCTAACAAACTGGGTTCAGAAGTAATAGTTCTTTGAGAATGATTAGTGCGCTTCCAGGAAAGAACAAAAGCTTACTTATTACTTGATTTCAGGCAACAGGAATAACTCATTTACTCAAGAAAGAGCAGAAATACCGCTCTCTTACCTGTCAACAAAGCTATTTGGCGTAGACATTATGTAGTCGTATGTATAGCTGAAGTTGTACAAAGGTATGCAACTGCAATAACATGAAAAAGCTGAAACAAATTAGATGACAGTCACAACAAAACTGTTACTATGATGGATATTATTTCAGAGAAATCAATGTTAGAAACAAAATAATCGCATGGTTCTCTCAGACCTATGTGCCAAGTGCTCTTTTACAACAGATGTGGCCAATGATTATCCTCAGTGATCCTAAGCAAAAATCATCATCTGAATAGTTTATTTAAACAGAGTTTGACTATTTCAAACAATTTACCAAAATTAGCTCAGGAAACTAATAGAGTTAAGGGGTACAAAGGTGCAAAAGTAGCTTACCGCTACAGCTCTGATAAATTAAGAGTCAATTAAGTTAACCATAGTACCAAATGAGTTAGCTTGTGCTACAAATTTGATAAATGAAGATATTAGTGAATTATATCTCACCTGTCTGAAAGAAAAACAAATCGTTCATTGAGAGGATCCGTCAATGCATGCTGAAGTAAAATGCGCTCTGCCTGGATCATGCTTGCTTCTCCCCAATCTACCTGAAGGAAAAGACGCTTGCTAAATATTGCTAGGCTATATGAAGTATGTGAAAGAGAAAGAGAAATATAGGTGTCGCTATAAGCTCATCAATCAAAATAAAGACTCGATCCACAGAAGTCTTTACATGATTGCTTGTCATAACATAAAGAAGGGAATGTTTTTTAAGATCAGAAACAGGTGTCAGGAAGAATAATAGCCTGCCTGCAGCGTGTCCTATAGGTTAATGGACCAGAAAGGAAAACCCCCAAAAGATTTTCTTTTGATGAGCAAAACAATTGGGGTGAGGGATGTCCTTAGCAAACCAAGTACAGTGAATATGCAACAGTGAACTGGCAAAGAACTTGTCTATAATAATGCAGCACATGCATTTCTATCATAACTGCTGTTAATGGGATGAAGTATGCAACAGAAACTGAAGAGGTAGATTACCTACCTACTAGACTTATCGATGATGATGCTATCAACAAGAAATTTTCATTCAGAAGAAGAAAAAAACCTGTATGCTATCATTAATTTGGCGATCCAAGAAATACACTGATCTTGTCGTTACTTTGTTTAATAGAAACCCTGGTCGTGAGTGAACCAATATTGAAAATTTGTTTTCCTCATCCCCCTGCAAAACATGCACGCACACAAAATATAATTCTTGAAAGCTAGCAAAATTTCGAAACAACAACAAGATTTGGTTTGAATAAAAGAGAGATCTGAAAACTACAGGAAAGAGCTACATGCAGGTGGTTCCAAACTTTCAACGAGTCCACCTTCAGGTGTTGTGGCAAGCAAGTACGGGACAGAGGGAGCATTTGGGGAGAAGAACATAACACCAGAGTCAAACACCAAGATATTGCATAAGTTCTTTTAGAGCAAATATAACCTGAGAATTAAACATTACATCTGCGTTCAAGGGATACTTGGATAACTTCTTTTAGAGCATAAGAGCTCTGGAGAATCAAAGTTAACCCCACATGTTGCTGATGAAACAATGACAGAGATGTTCCACAAGTTGTCAAACCATAAGAATTTGCTAATGTTGTTCGAAAGACGTGTATCCCTCAAAACCAATACAAACTTAACTAATAACAAAACATAAAGTGAAGCGAAGGATCCGTATAGGCTATACCAACTAGTAGGAATTAAAGCTTAATTGTTGTTGTTATACTTACATCATAAAAACTTGCATTAACTCGGGTTTTGCCAGGAGTTTTCTGACTCTTTTGTTATAGCTATTGTATATCAGTATAGGTTAAGTGTAAAATTTAGAAAACCTTCAACTTTAGGGACTCATATTTTTCCTTCAAAAGAGAAATATTTAACGTTAGAATGTAATGAGCCTGAATAGAACCGTATAGAGCAAATGATTCATATAACCAAACTCCATGAATCTGGGATTACGGCATAGTTTATTGATTGAAGAACTTGGTGATGTTAGTTTTAAACTTTTCCATAAAGCTCCTTGTTTCCACTAAGACAAACAACTGAAAATCATTTTTGATAATCCTTCCACCAAAAAAACAGGAAATATCAAACACCTCAAAGATTATTAATAGAAGATTAATAAGCACTTAAATAACAGGCTGCTTCTGTTTCACACATTCTGGATAATTTGTAATCTCATCAGGATCCAAGTAACCCCCACCACCCAAAAAAAGAATCTTGTAAAGCAGATATAATCAATGCTAACTATACTAATATTGCACATCCGTATAAAGATTGATTGGCACTTTCAACATAATAACTTAGTAAAGAATGAAATTTCCTAAAGCATTCCAATTTCCAAATATGAGAAAACACAGGAAGTAATCAATGTAAACAAAAATGACAAATTTTAAAAATACACGCAGGATTAGAAATCAATACTGTTACAATAAGTGACTTAATGGAAATAATACAAACATAATAATTAAGGCGGAAAGAGAAGATTTGACAAAAATAGAAAGTTTAAAAAAAGGGTCAAAACAGGAAAAATTCAACTGCCACGTAATTAATTAATTTACCTGAAAGAAGGCATCCCAAACGATGTCCAAAGGCAGACGATTCCGAGCTATAAACAAAAATGCAATTTTGGGCTTTTGAACTGTAGGTGTAGAAAGCAACGCTAACATTCTAATTCTACTGTATTGCGTCTCCATTATTACTAATGTCCCGAAGAAAAATCCAAGTAAAATCATAACAAACACCTTTATCTTCCATCTATGCTGAGATTTCTGAGAATTGGACCTTCGCATCAATTTCAACCCCATATTCCCACACTCAAATCAAACAACCATTTCCAGCTAAAAATTCCATAAAAATTGGATCTCTAAGTAATTCAGTGCATTTTAGTGGCAACAATGGATCCAACTCCAAAAGATCTGGGAACAAATTAAAGCTAGCTCGTGATTTGAGACTTGGAATTCGACGTGAATCCCGTGAACTGACACTAAATTAGAGAAAGGGACAGATAAGAAGAAAGTTAAGAGAGTGGAGTAAAGAGCTGACTAGAGCCTTGACTTAGCTGGAGGCTGAGGGATTTTTACTACTGAGAGAGTGAAAGATAAGCTTAATTATCAATGGCGATAATTAGCTTCGTTGCGTGAATTGTAGGGAGAATCAGAACCTCATTTCAATGGCGAAATGATTTTCTCTTTTGCCAGCAAATCTACCAAACTCGGGTCTGTTCTGGACCTGCCTCCATTTTGAGGGCCACTTCAGCCTTCGCTTTTACTCAAAATTGATATTCTTTTTCAATTTTTAACTGTCTTATTTTAGACTTGTTTTATTTATCTTTTTCTTATTTTACGCAGCTTTCTATAATTTTCAGCGAATGTTTTCACTCTATGTCCCTGTCTTATGCCAGTCTAAAGTAGCAATTACTTTATTTCCATATATAATAAGGATAATTTGTACCTTCTTTACTGTTTTTTTAAAGTAAATACTATAGTACACTTGATTTTAATAAGATAATCATAATTATGAGTTTAATTTCTAAATATTAAATATATTATACTTTTAAAATTATGTAGTATTAAAAGTTACTAGTATTAGTCGAAATTTTTATAATAATTCACATGAATATTATTTCAATCTTATTTTGTTAGAGTTATATAAAATTTTGATAAGTTAATAATATATTTAGTATGAATTGAGCAAAGTGATAAATATATGATTTATTAAAATATTCTTACAGGAGAATTTTTTGGTAATACGTTATAGTTATTTTCTTAGTCTACTAATAATTTTCGTTGATAAGTTTTCAAGTTTAACCAAATTTTAATAATTAAACACAAAAATTAATATGAAATCTAAACAATAATATGTTATATTTAATTTTAAAAATTATCATTAAAATATTATTTTAAATTCAAAAGAGATATAAGAGTTTTAATAGATCTTGACATATAAATATAAAAGAACAAAGAAACTAGTACATTTTAATAATACTTGATAAAAAATGATGATACTCATTGGAATCAAATATTATTTAAAGAATAAAAAGTTGACGCACTTTATATAGTTCTATTAAATATTATATTCCACGAGAGGATTACAAATATTCTCGATATTTTTTGAAGAAAATTTCATATAAAGTTTTAAGAATATATAGAAAAAGTATATATTTATATATCGATTTAGTTCGAATTTTATACTCAATACCAAACCAAATCAAATCAAATATAGTAAAGCTATTTAATCGATTTGGTTTGATATTATGATTTGGTGAGATTTTCTAATTGGGTTTGAATACCTCTATCATTTACTCTGACTTAATCTAGCTCTACAATTTAGTACATATTCAAAACGACAAATTTATTTCTACATATAATACGGAAATACTCGTACCTTTTTATCTTTTTCTATTGAAGTAAATATAGTACATTTTAGTACATAACCACGACAACACTAACAATAGCAAAAATCAAATAGCAACAACTAGCATACGACATATGAGTATAGTTGTCAAAACGGGCTAGCCCAACTCAACCCAACCCAACTCAAACCTCGTGAGTTTTTAAATTTGGTGGGCTAGAACGGGCTGGCCCTCAATCTATATGAGCTTTAAAATGGCCAGCCCAGCCCAGCCCTAAGAGGGTCGCCGGCTAGGGTGGGCCGGTCCTTCAACTTTTTTAGAAAAAAATATTTCTTCAAATTTTTAGATATTTTTTTGTGACATAATTTTTTAATCATATGAACGACTTATGTTTATTTAGAGTATACAAGAATCTTGATATTTGATAAGGAATCTCGTAATTGAAATGCAAATTCTCTATATCTCTAGCTCTTCTTTTTTTTAACGTTACATGAATATTTTTTTAATACTTTTCTTACACTTTCCTTAGATTCAGGTAGTGCTTCGATAAGTTTATATGTTAAGGTTTTTTAATTTAGGTTTAACATTATTTGTTGATTTCATCATTATAGTCCATGAAAATTTTAAAATTCATGAAATTTGCTAGTTTGTCAAATTTCTTTGGGTAGTAAAACTTGACCTTTTTCTATAGCGAAGAGCAATTTAATAATTAATAATATATTAAAGTAACCAAACTGATTATTGACCACTTAAAGTAATATTTCTTTTGAAAAAAATTACTATTGGTCACTTAAAACTTTCCTAGTTCGTTGTTAATTAAGCAAAAGAAAAACTAATCTTGTCATACTACATGCATATCAAAAATATAAATTCTAGTTGATATGGAAGGATAAATAATAATTCTAAGGGTGAAAATGTGGATTATAATTAATATTTTTTTATTTTTTACTTTTTTTAAATATTTAAATATGAATTTAATTAGGGAAAATTTTCGTTCATATACCATATAGGAAACTATATTACCAAATATGTTCATAGTTTGCATATTACCCTTCATGCTAATAGTATTTCTACATAATATATACAATGCATTAAATAAGGAATCATTATAGCTGTAGGATTCCTTATTTAGGCGCGCTAAAAAAGGGGAATTAAATATTTTCCAGATCTTCCAATGCATATCACGCACAGTAATTACTATCGACGACTTCTTTACAAATTTTGCCTACTCTGTTTTTTGCGCTAAACTCTGTTTCAACATTTTCTCTGATTTCACAAATCAAAATCGACAAAATCTTCTACAATTCTTCTGCAACAAAAGCAACTATGGTGAAAATACAAAGCAAAGGAAAAGAGAGCAGCAATTCCACCATTGACAACCATTAAAAAGTTTTGAAGCTTTGAATTCAAATTTGGGTTTTCAAAAATCATTATTTGTTTGGATTGGGTGTTGTTGAAAATAATTGGGAATATGGTTTGGAGTTTATATATCAATTTTGAGGAGTTTTGGTGAATATTAGACTTGTCACGACCCGGATTTCCCACCCTCGGGAGTCGTGATGGCGCTTACTCGTAGAAGCTAGGCAAACCATGAACTTAGAAATTATTAACTCCTTTATTTTAAAACTTCTTCCCATTGTAATAACAAGGAAATAAACCGTTAAATAACAGGGGAATATGAAATTTAGCGGAAGTCTTAAATAAGTAGAAAACGAAAATGTCTCAAAGACCATCACGTGCCTCTAACCAGAACCTAGTGTCACAACATCCACGGACTACTAAGAGTACTAAATACAACCGTTTGAAAGAAATATAACACTGTTTGTCTCGAATACATGAGATAACAAAATATGAAATAAGATAGAGGAGACGCCGGGCCTGCGGACGCCTGCAAGGCTACCTCGGTGTCTCGGTGGACTGAAGGCTGGCTCCCGAGCTACTACTGCTAACCAAAAGCTACTCTGGTATCTGCACAGAGTGCAGAGTATAGTATCAGCACAACCGACCCCATGTGTTGGTAAGTATCTGGCCTAACCCCGGCGAGGTAGTGACGAGGCTAGGACCAGACTCCAGATAAACCTGTGCAGTTATATAATATATGGCGGAAAAAGTAACAGGTAATTAGCAATTCAAGTTGGGAAAAGGGAACATGCTTCGAGGTAGCAGATAAACCAGAATATCAAAGAATAATAAGGAAACTACAATTTAACTTCTAACACGGATAAAAGAAATAAGGAAACTTTCACTTTCAGTTTCATCTTGTTGCAGACGTGCAACCCGATCCCATTTCTCATATCTTGTGGTAGGCGTACCACCCGCTCTCATTTCATTATATCTCGTGGTAGGCGTACCACGCGCTCCCATTTTATTATATCTCGTGGTAGGCGTACCACCCGCTCCCATTTCATCGATCTTGTGGTAGGCGTACCACCCGCTCCCATTTTATTATATCTTGTGGTAGGCGTACCACCCGCTCACATTTATAAGTCATCACAAAATTACAAGAAATTCCGGCAAGGGAACAAAAATAATATAATAACTTCCCGACAAGGGAACAACAATATCGAAACAGTCATCCCGACAAGGGAGAATCGGCTATAACCAAATCCTAACTCATTTTGTACTCAGCTCAATTAATGACAATACTCAATCATAACTAAGATCTACGAGGATAAAATCAATCTTTACTCAATATAGGAGATCATTAATTAAAGCATCTGAAGTGCCATCTAAGAGCAAAACAACGTTCAAATTTAAGACTCATGGTCATGCTCAACAGTAAGGTATAGATACTCGTCACCATGCCTATACGTCGCACTCAACAAGAAGCAAGTAGCAAATAGGACTCAACTCCTAATCCCTCAAGCTGAGGTTAGACCGAACACTTACCTCGAACTTTCACGGCCAACTCAAGCCTCGAACACCGTTTTTCCTCTCAAATTCGGCTCCAACCCAATCGAATCTATACATAATTGACTCAATATCATCAATAAGTGCTAAACAATCCAATTCCAATATTCAATTATAACTTTCCAATCATTCTTCCCAAAATCCCAAAAATCGACCTCGGGCCCGCTTGGTCAAAACACGAGGTTCGGACCAAAACCCGGTCACTCATTCGCCCACGAGCCCGAATGTATAATTTGTTTTCAAATACGACCCCAAAACGAGGTCTTAATCACAAATAATCAAAAAGCCCTAACTCTACCCAAATCCCTAATTTATACCCTTAATTACATGTTTTAGGCCTAAAAATCTAGTGGGTGTTGATGGAAAATGAATAAAACAAGTTAAAGATTACTTACCCAAGAGATTATGATGAAGAGAAGCTTCAAAAATCGCCTAAGAACTTTGGAGAAGAAGTGGTTTGTGAAATTTTTATAAAATCACGAAAGTGTTCTGTTTTTGGCCTTTTTAAATCACTGGGCGAAAATGCCCTTCGCGTTCGCGACAAACCCTTCGCGTTCGCGATGGGTCAGGCCTATAGACCTTCGCGTTCGCATGAACGGGCTCGCGTTCGCGTGAACGGGCTCGCATTCGCGGAGAGTCATCTCCTCGAGCCCTCGCGTTCACGTCCAAAGGGTCGCGTTCGCGTAAGACAATTGCCCCACCCCCGCTCAGGCTCGATTGGCCTTCGCGTTCGCGTGGCCAGGACCGCGTTCACGAAGGGATATCCCCCCAGTTCCTCACGTTCGCGACCTGAGCTACGCGTTCGCGTAGAAGGAAATTCCTTCAGCAACAATTAATGCATCGTGTTCGCGTGGGTTCTCCCGCGAACGCGAAGAAGAAAACATCAGTACACCAGATCAGTTGTTTCTGCAGTTTTTCTTAAGTCCGAAACCCTCCGAAACACATCTGAATCACACCCGAGCCCTCGGGGCTCCTAACCAAACATACGTACTAACTCAACAACTTCATACGAACTTATCCGTGCGATCAAATCGCCAAAATAACCTCAAAAACAATGAATCAAACCTCAAAATCAAAGGATTTTTCTCAAACTTCATAAAACATCAACTTTAGCAATTTAGGTCCAAATCATGTCAAACGGACTCCGTTTTCAACCAAATTTTACAGAAATGACTTAAACCATATATAAGACCTGTACCGGGCACCGGAACTAAAATACAACCCCGATACCATCGCTTTCTAATCAGAC
The DNA here is from genome assembly GCF_000715075.1 of Nicotiana tabacum. NCBI lineage: Eukaryota > Viridiplantae > Streptophyta > Magnoliopsida > Solanales > Solanaceae > Nicotiana > Nicotiana tabacum. Next base: position 211,183,505 of record NC_134082.1, on the reverse strand, counting down.
TTCATTTCAAAATTCCTTAAACATTTTTAGAAAACAATTTTACTTAAAAATTCATTTCTTGGGCTTGGGACCTCGGAATTCGATTCCGGGCATATGCCCAAGTCCCATATTTTCTACGGACCCTTCGGAACCTTCAAATTACGGGTCCGGGTCCGTTTACCCAAAATATTGACCGAAGTCAAATTTATTCATTTTAAACTCAAATTTCATCTTTTTTCACAGAATTTCATATTTAAGCTTTCCGGCTATGCGCCCGGACTGCGCACGCAAATCGAGACGATTCTAAATGAGGTTTTCAAGGCCTCGAAAGTACATAATGCAATTAAAACAGGTGATGACCCTTTGGGTCGTCACAAGACTTGGTTTTGACTGAATTTCAGATTGAAACTCGAAGAAGAAGAATAAGAAGACGTATATTGCAGAAATTGTAAAAAAATTGTAGATAAATTTTAGAAAAATTGTAGATAGTTGTTTATTTATTTTTCTTTTATTCATTTACCTATTGTATAAAAGTTGAACAATATTATATAAAAATTGTATTTAAGTGGATGATTTAGTGTTTTGGACAAAAATATGTATCAAAAATGTAAAACATACATTTCAGGGGAAGCATTTCGAGTCCAAATATGTAGATATTTTGTAGATAAATTGTAGATTATTTGTATTCTGATTGTAGATGATTTATTTTCTATTTTCACAAATAAAAAAATGACTAAAACTTCTACAAATCTTCTGAAAAAGCGCAATTATGTCAAAAATCTCAATTATGCTACAATTGAATGGGAATTGAGATATTAAAATTCAATGTACCCAGTTTGTAGATATTTTTTAGATAAATTGTAGATTATTTGTATTTTGATTGTGGATGCTTTATTTTCTGTTTTCACAAATAAAAAATGACTAAAACTTCTACAAATCTTCTGAAAAATGCAATTATGTCAAAATCCCAATTATGCAACAATTGAATGGGAATTGGGATATTAAAATTCAATGTACCCAGTTTGTAGATAAATTGTAGATTATTTGTATTCTGATTGTAGATGCTTTATTTTTTGTTTTCACAAATCAAAAACAACTAAAACTTCTACAAATCTTCTGCAAAAAAACGCAATTATATCGAAAATCCCAATTATGCTACAATTGAATGGGAATTGGGATATTAAAATTCAATGTACCCAGTTTGTAGATATTTTATCGATATATTATAAATTATTTGTATTCTGGTTGTAGATGCTTTGTTTTCTGTTTTCATAAATCAAAAACGACTAAAACTTCTACAAATTTTCTGCAAAAAAACGCAATTATGTCAAAAATCCCGATTATGCTACAATTCTGTGATTCTCCTACATGCTCTTGTTACTCCTTACGAAATCGCTATACTAAATATGGAATCCAAAAAAATATTTTTGCAATTTTTCTTCAAGAAAAATAAATAAACAACATGTCACGACCCATTTCCGTAATAGGTCATGAAGGCGCCTGACACCATTACCAGGCAAGCCAACACGGAAACATAATTAAATTCTTATATTACTTTTATCAGAAACAAGTAAAGCAGATGTTCCAATTTAGATTTAACACCAGGAGTGATCAATAATGTATATAACCCGATTATACAACCCAGAATAAATGTCTACTAATGTGTGTGCCAAGACCTGGTGTCGCATGTATAGGCATCTAGTAGAATATACAAAAGAATGTCTCTATCCTACTGTCTAAGATAGAAAAGACAGCAAAAGTAAGAAAAGACTCCATCCGGCTGCTGAACGGCATAAGAAGGAAGCAGTTCACCGTGGAAGTCCCGGTCACTAAATCAGGGGCGCGCACCCGACTGGTAACCAGATATACCTGCCTCAGATCCTGTACAATTAAGTACAGAAGTGTAGTATGAGTACATAAATAATATGTATCCAGTAAGTATCCCGTCTAATCTCGAAGAAGTAAAGACGAGAGGTCGACTTGATACTTACTAGGGTCAAAATAATATGATAAAGTGTTATGCTAAGCATGGTAATCAATAGTTTATAACGAAAAGCAATAATCATGTTCTTGACCATATTTCAGTTAGCCATTTACATTTCAAAATACTTAACAAAACAAGTCATGTATAAGATTTTGCATAAATATCATGCACACATTATGCGAGGTCGACGGCCTGCTCCAACAGAAAATAAACTATGCACTGCCGAGGGTCGAACAACGCGAACCATAGATGCATCTATTTACACCGAGGCAATCGTCCCGATCCATAAATATCAAGAAGCATCAAGAATACACACAAAGGCGCATTTATATACAAATAGATTCTTACAAGAGTTAACAAGTTCACATGTTCACCTTTATTTCTTTCCAAGTCTCTAACATATCATAAATGATCATATTAGCAAGTTAATATAATGGAGATACTCACAATTTAGGCATGATGTGGGTCCTAATCTACCCAAGCAATTAACGTCATAGTAGCTACGCACGGACTCTCGTCACCTAGTGCGTACGTAGCCCCCGCATTTAGTAGCAATTTTCTCAATTATTATACCTATGGGGACAATTCCCTCTTACAATGTTAGAAAGGAGACTCACCTCGCTCCAAGCGCACTTCCAAATATCAAGAACAAGTCCAAGCCCTCAATTCGGAGCCGAACAATCCCAAACTAGTTAAATGAAGTAAGAACTAGTCAATATAGACTCACAAGATCGAATTCTAACTATTTAAGCAATTTCCCAACCTTTTACACAAGTTTCCTAAATTTCGACCCCGGGCGCACGTGCCCGGATTCCGAGATTTTTCGAAGGAAGTTGTTCTCTACAACCTAAGGATCGATAATATATGATTCCTAATTCATTTCATAACAAATTTCATGGTTAAATCTAAGTTTTATTAAAACCCCATGTCTTGCTCTAACCCCTTGATTTTTACCTAATTTCTAGTGTTTAATCTATCTAATATGCAAGTATTAAACTAAAGATGGATGGAATAAACTTACCCCACAATGCTAAGTGGAAGTCTCCTCTCCAAAGCTTCCAAAATCGCTAATGGAAGAGTGTATAAGTGATAAAAATGGTATTGAACTCGTATTAAATGAACCTCACTACCCAGCAATTTCCGCATCTGCGGTCCTGCATCTGCAAGAATTAGACCACATCTGCGTAAAGGGGAGGAAAAGCTGGGACCGCATCTGTGGTCTCAGAGCCGCATCTGCAGTTTCCTGGCCTGGCCACCTGGGTCGCTTCTGCGATGGAAGAATCGCACCTGCGGTCCAAGAACCGCAGATGCGGTTATGACAGAAGCAATAATCCTTCAGCCCTTTTCCAAATTTTCCACTTCACTCGAGCCTCGTCCGTTTGACGCTCGGGGCTCCCGAGCCCCGCTCGAACATACCGACAACTCTGAAATCACAAGGCGGACCTACTCGAACCTTCGGAACACCCGAAACAACGCCAAATCTAGAAATCATTCCGTAAAACCAGATGAATCAAACTTATGAACTTCATGTTCTTAATTTCCCTCTAACGGGTCAAAACGCCCTTAAACTACTCGGATTGACACCAAATTTTACAGGTAAGTCTTAAATGATATTTCGGACCTGTACCACATTTCAGAACCAAAATACGAGCTTGATACCTAGGAAATCAATGATTACTTAATTTCTTTAAATCCTTAAAACTTCAAATTAACAATTTCTAATAAAAATTCATTACTCGGGCTAGGGAACTCAGAATTCGATCCCGGGCATACGCCCAAGTCCCATATTTTTCTACGGACCCTCCAGGACCATCAAATTACGGATCCGGGTCCGTTTGCTCAAAATGTTAACCAAAGTCAAACATAGTCTTTTAAGAGAATCTTAAAGAATCAAATGGACATATTTCACTCAAAACTCTTCCAATTCCCGAACCGACCGTCCCCGCAAGTCGTAAATTAGCTAAAGCAAGTACGAGAAGTTTTATTTAAGGGAACAGGGTCCTAAAAGGCAAAACGATCAGTCGGGTCGCTACACAACAATCTACATTTTTTCTTCAATTTATCTACAATTTCTGCAATATACATCTTCTTCTTCGACTTTCAATCTGAAATTCAGCCAAAACCAAGTCTAATCTTCATCAGAACCCCTCAAAATTGAGATATAAACTCCAAACCATATTCCTAATTATTTACAACAACACCTAATCCAAACAAATAATGATTTTTGAAAACCTAAATTTGAATTCAAAGCTTCAAAATTTTTTAATGGCTGTCAATGGTGGAATTGCTGCTCTCTTTTCCTTTCCTCTTAAATTACTGAAGGAACCCAAAATCATAACCATCAAAATTTATTGTTGTGTATGAAACTTTGAAGATTTGACTTCAATTTTGACTGGTTGTAGAAGGAAAAACCTTGATTTTGGACGTTAATGGTACAAGGTTTCAATTGTTTTTCTAGATTTAGCAGAGAGTTTCAATTGTTTTTCTGGTTTTTCTAGTTTCTGGGTGTGTGGTGATACGTGGGTGAGGGTGTGGGGTTGGGAGAGAGAAACGTGCGGGGGAGGGGGGATTTGGAGGAATATATGGTACCATAAATGTAGGAGTGATATAAGGTACAATTAATGTATAGTTAAAAAACTTTATGGTGTAGAATTGGTAATTAGGTATACTAAATGTAATTATATCAAACCTTAAACATTGAGGGTAATATAGTTTCCTATATGGCATAGGAATATAAAAATTTCTTTAATTAATTTTTGGCCCATGGGCCAGCCCAGACTCGGTCAAGCCTCAAGGGCCAACGAGCTGACTTGAGCCGGACTTATAAGCCTCAATTTTAAATAGGCTAAAACAATTTCAACCCACCCTACTTAAGTAGCGGGCTGGATTAGGCTGGCCTTATGGGCCAAGCCCATTTTGACGGCTCTACATATATGAGATAGTGAGATATTTAAACCATAACAACCAACAAGGTTTTTATTGCACTATCAGAACTTCGTGTCATGTACACTTGCTTCAAATAGGAATGTAATAAATAAAGGTTATATTTATTGGTTTGTACTATATTTGAATAAACATTAATCACGCACTTTTTAAAAGTTTTGAAAGGTAACTTTTGTACCAATACGAAATTAGATGTCCCTTGTTGCATAATACAAGAGCTTTTTTTTTTTTTTTTTTTTTGTAAATATCAACGATATTACTAAAAAAAATGAGTTATCAAAAATAACCACTAATAAAAACAAATTAAACATAAATACAAGATTAAGTATTATTTTAAAAAATTAGTAGATGGAAAATAGAAGTGTATCATAAATATATTTAAAAAGGTACGTAATATTTTATGACGTGTGAGGATTTCTCTCTTTGTAAAGTACTTCCACTACAAACTATTACGTTTAGAGTTTGATAATAGAAAATGTAGTAGTAGTAATTTAATTTCTTTTATACAGAATATTCGATGAGGAAAAACGCCGTTAGGGTTCGTTCACTCGTTTCCAATAATTGTTTTTTAATGTTCCTTCACTCATTTTTCAACAAACAGTATCAATGATGATGGAGTAGTAGAAAATATAATCTGTTTCATGCATGAATGTTACTGGACAACTAACAAAGAATTATACAGCTAATATCAAGAGCTGATTTAGAATAAGCTACAGCTTTTGTTGAAACCATATATGTAAGATTTAATAAACTAATTAATTGAGAATAAATAATTAATTTTAAATTCAGTAAATCAAATGAATTGTGGTGGAATCATGAAACAGAACCTATAAAATTTAAATCTTACATCCTCCTTTGGCTAATATAATGTTCATAACTGTAGGATATTGGGTTTGGATCGCGGGTTGCCCATGTGGACTGACTCTACTCATTTAGAGGAGATAAAACCTTAATGCGATTATATAGGGAAGTTAAAATACAGATAAATAAAAGAAAAAATTGCTGCACATTAAAAATAATGGAGACGTGCGATCAGTTTGTGTGAGCGACAGTTTTTTCTTGAAACCTCTCTCTCATATATTCTTCCTCAACAGAGAATGTGTGTAAAAAATTCTCCCTAAAGTAAGAAACACACTGTGATATACAAAAAAATAAGGTATTTAATTTGTAAACAAGAATTTCGTTTCCAAGAGAGACGAAATCGAATTCGAGCAATTGATTGAAACAAGTTCTGCAAAAACTCCCGTTACTATTAACAGGTACACAATTTCGATGTCCATGTTACTCGATATTATCTACAATAACTAATGCCATGTATCTTTACGTGCTTGACTTGCTTGGCAGATCATTGATGAGCCATCAAAACCCAAAACCAAATCAAAGTAAACATATATAACACATTCACAATGTTAGTTGGCTAGGACGTTGCTGTTGCTGTTATATTGTTGGATTAAGATTGAAGAATAATGTTAATATTCTGAAGGTAGCGTCTTTAATTAACACATTTTTATAGTTTGGTAAGAGCTAGCACCTGCCCTAGTTTGTTCTTTACTTCATTGATGCCCTTTTTCTTCCTTCTATATATGTTTTCTCGTCCAAAGTAAATTAAATAACCATTATTGATAGAGTACGGTGTTTGAAATAATAATACCCTCTGAAACTTGTGCAGAAATATCAAATTCCCCCTATGGTTTGCACCACATTTACTTAAATATGTACGAAAAGGTGTTGGTGTCTCAATCAATTTAAATTACATGTCCTCTTCTTGGGAACAAATTAAAAACTTATTATATGTCCTCTTACAAATTAAAAACTTATTATATGTCCTCTTCTTCTAATTTTCCTCGTCCTCTTCTCTTCTCTCTCGAGAGATAAGTTTGTTTCGTACTATTAAGGGTTCGTTTGGTACGAGAGACGGAGAATAACTAATTTCGGGACTAAATTTAAGAAAAGTTTATCCTAAGTTTAATTGAGAGAAAATTGTGGTATAATCAATCCCCGGATTAATTATCCCGATATTGCAATTTTTTTTATCCCATCAAAAAATGGAATAACTAATCCCAGAATAATTAATCTTGGGATAACATTTTCCCAACCAAACAAACCCTAAGTAACTTGTTTTTTTAGTTTGTATTACCCTTCTAAACAATAATGATGTTCTGTTATATGACAAGATTTAATGTTAAATATTTAGTCATGGACACGAAAAAAAACATCTAGAGCTAGTTTAATGTTGATCATTATTTCAATATGTCAATCAGTTTACTTTCACCTCAATTATAAACCACTTCGTCATTTAATTAGTTCACATATATTAAAAGAAACTTGACTACTAGTTTTTTATTTGACAGTCATGGCTACTACGTTTTTGTTTTGATGAAACCTCCAAAAAAGAGATACTCTTATTTTGGGAGGTGTTTGTGAAAAACCACAACCCAAAAAAAATTGGAAAAAAAAATAGAAGAAAGAATCTAGCTCCTACTACACATTGATGTGGAGTAGTTATTTATGATTTCCCATGTGTTGTTCATTGCTCGCATGGGTATCGACTAATTAGGAATTGTAATACTTGCTATTTTGATAAATCTTATTAATAAAATAAAGTGCTCCTATTAAAAGCGACTCCATATTTTTAGTGCTAGAATCCGATATTAAAGATGGAGGAGTAGTATGTATTGACGTAGATGGTGGAACTCATGACTTTTCAAATAGGGATCCGAATACTAAGCTGGATATATTATTTGTGTCAATGTGCAATCCCTAGCAAATGGCGCATTCTTCGATGCTGGATGTGACAACGCCAATATAAGCTTTGAATTGATTAATCCCACACTCCTTGGAACAGTGTTTCTCCAATGAAATAAAGACAGTTTCTGGACATGATAAGGAAAGTGTATCCATCCCCTTCCTACTCCCAAAATATTCTAAAATAACATGAAGGATTTTATGCTAGCGTTTCAATATAAATTTGATTAAAATCTGATAAAATAATTTTTGAAGTTGTGTTAAAAAATAAATTTTGAAAGATGAAGTTGTGTTTGGGCATACATTTTATTCGAAATAAAGTTAAAGTTTTGTGAGTGCGAGAAAAATTTCACGCAAAAATTGCTTAAAACAATTTTTGGGAAATTAGACATTTTTTTGAATTTGTTTTCCCCAAAACATGATCATATTTCATAAAAAAATAACATTTTCAAATATTTTTGAAAAGGTGAAACCAAAATATATCTATAGCCGAACGGGAGCTAAAAATCTCGATAATCATAATGCTAAATAAAACTAATTAACAATACAAACTTGTCCTTAAAGATTAAAGACAATATCTGTAAGATAATAACCACTAGTGACCTTACTAGTCAAACTACAAGCAATCTTTTGCTCAAATTCTCTATATATACGAAAAAATAATTAAATATCTATAAATAGTTGATTGAGAGCTTATAAGTTATGAATTCACCTCTAGTAGCTCATCTCAATCTTAGTTTCAATTCTAATATTTGAACCCAATTCTATTTGTTATCCGTTATATACGTGCACATGGTATGTTCCCTATTTGAACAATTTAAAACCTTATACAATATCCTTTCAATTAATGTACAACTATTATTCAATTTAAGAAAGAGAATTTTTACCTCCAATAGCAAAGGTTAACATCTTATTTATTTTAAATAAATGTCATTTAAAAAAATTATATTCTATAAATACCTTTTAAGGTTTATAGCAAAATATTTAATTTTGGTTACCTCCTAGCGCTAAGCCACAATACGCTAATCAGTTACACTATTTTCTTTCTCTCTCTACTTTGATACATCTCATTCTCTTCCTCCATCCTATTAAAATTTCCGATCTCCTCCTCCTTCCATCGATTTTCTTTTTATCCCTTTCCGCTTTCCCCTCCCTTTACACCAGTGTGATGATCCTTCCACCGTCGTTTTTGGTTGATTTTCCGGTCGCCGAAAACCTCTTTAAGACCCTCTTTAAAGAATACTGCTTCGTCCAGGTTGATGCTTTTACAAAGCTCCTTCCCATTGAAGAAATCTTGAAGTAATTGCTGAACTTTGGGAATCCTAGCTGATCCACCGATGAGAACCACATCATGAACACTGCTCTTATCCATCTTGGCATATGACGACCCAAAGGGTCATCACTTGCGTTTAATTGCATTCTGTGCTTCCGAGGCCTTGAAAACCTCATTTAGAGTCGCCTCGATTTGCATGCGCAGTCCGAGCGCGTAGCCGGAAAGCTTAAATATGAAATTTTGTGAAAAATACTAAGTTTTGATGTTAAAATGAATAAGTTTGACTTTGGTCAATATTTGGAAAACGGACCCGGACCCGTGATTTGATGGTCCCGGAGGGTCCGTAGGAAAATATGGGATATGGGCATATGTCCGAAATCGAATTCCGAGGTCCCAAGCCCGAGAAATAAATTTTTAAGTAAAATTGTTTTCTAAAAATGTTTGAGGAAATTGGAAATGAAATCTGATTAGAAAGCGATGGTATCGGGCCCGTATTTTGGTTCCGTTACTCGGTATAGGTCTTATTTATGTTTTAAGTTCTTCCTATAAATTTTGGTTGAAATCGGATGTCGTTTGACGTGTTTCGGACTTAAATTTCTAAATTGGAAACTTGATGAAGTTTGAGGAAAAATTCTTAATTTTGAGGTTTGATTCATTATTTTTGAGGTTATTTTGGTGATTTGATCGCACGGATAAGTTTGTATGATATTGTTGAAATAGTGCATATGTTTGGTTAGGAGCCCCGAGGGCTCAGGAGAGTTTCGGAGGTGTTTTGAAATGGTTTTTGTCTTAAGAAATGCTGTAGGTTTTTCTGCTGTTAGTGCCCAGGGATTTTACCATTTGCGTTCGCGTGGTCCCTTTCACGAACGCGTAAGGCAAGGATCCCAGGTTCCATTTTGACTTCTTCGCGAACGCGAAGGATGAGACGCGAACGTGAAGCTCAGGGGGGAGACCCTTCGCGAACTTGTCCTTCCACTCGCGAACGCGTAGGGTGCAGGGGGAGGGGCCACCAGTTTGTTCTATGCGAACGTGGGGGCTCGAGGTGCTAAAGCATCGCGAACGCAAGCCCAGTGTCGCGAACGCGAAAGTCTTCAGACCTGACTCATCACGAACGCGAAGGAGGATTTGGCCCAATTATTTTAAAGTCCCAAAACAGAACCCATTACGGTGATTTCACCAAAAATTCACAAACTCTTCTTCTCCAAAGCTCTTAGGCGATCTTTGAAGCAATTCTTCTCCATAATCTCTTGGGTAAGTAATCTTTAACTTATTTTCTTCCATTTTCGTTAACATCTATTAGATTTCTAGGCCTAAAATATGTGATTAAGGGTAGAAAATTAGGGATTTGGGTAGAGTTAAGGCTTTTTAATTAATTGTGATTTAGACCTCGTTTTGGGGTTGAATTCTGAAAATAATTATATATTCGGGCTCGTGGATGAATGAGTGATTTAATTTTGTTCAGAACCTCGTATTTTGACCAAGCGGGCCCGGGGTCAATTTTTGGGTTTTTGGAAAGAATGATGGAAAAACTATAATTAGGCAAAAGATTCGAATTGTTTAGCATTTGTTGATGTTATGAAGTCATTAATGCATAGATACAATTGATTTGGAGCCGAATTCGAGAGGAAAAGCGGTAATTGGGGATTGACTTGGCCATGGAAGTTTGAGGTAAGTGTTTGGTCTAACCTTAACTTGAGGGATTAGGAGTTGAGTCCTATTTGCTATGTGATAATTGTTGAGTACGACGTATAGGCATGTTGACGAGTATCTATACGTTGGTGTCTAGCATGACCGTGAGTCTTTAAGTTGTGAATATCCTAATTTTGTTGTGTCTTTCTTGCCTTAGTGATGATTTCTATATGTTGTGAAAAGCTTGTGAAAGAAATTGTGACCTTTGAACTTCGAAGAGTATTGGCTCGAGTTATATTACAAAGTGTGAAAGTATATGAGATGATTGAACCCTTTGGAGCATTGACTCAAATGGTAAAGTGGGTTATGAAGTAACAGTGAAAGAAAGAGAAAGAGTTATTAAATTGTTCCCTTGCCGGGATGTTTGTTGCTTTGTTGATTATCTCCCTTGCCGAGATGCTGAGATTATTGATATTGTTCCCTTGTCGGGATTTAACTGTTTAATTGTGTTCCCTTTCCGGGATTTCTATTATTATTTATTTACTCCCTTTCCCCTTTGTTTGTGATTGTTGTTTGGGTGAGGAAGAGCGTTAAAGTACAAAGGGTGATGTCGTGCATTATTTGCTGTTGTGAGGAAAGAGTGTAAAGCACGAAGGATGATGTTGTGCCGTACGATGTACAATTCCGTACCGATTATCATTGACTATATGGTGAGGAAAGAGAGTAAAAGCATGAAGGGTGATGCCATGCATTATTTGCTATTGTGAGGAAAAAGTGTAAAGCACAAAGGGTGATGTCGTGCACATTGTTATTATATGATTGATTTGGTGAGGACGAGAGTAAAAGCATGAAGGGTAATGCCGTACAAATTGTTGATTTCCGATTCTTGATGATATTCTAGTCATGTTGTTACTTTCCTTACTTGATGCTTTCTATTCGGAACCGTTATTTTCTCCACAGTATGTTTCCCCTTCCTACATTTACTGGTTATTTATGTATTTTTCCTTCCCGTTGTTTATAAATAAATTGCACAGGTTTATTTGGTAGTCCGTCCTAGCCTCGTCACTACTTCGCCGAGGTTAGGCTAGACACTTACCAGTACATGGGGCCGGTTGTGCTGATACTACACTTTGCGCTGTGTGCAGATCCCGGAGCAGCTTACGGTCAGTAGTTGGAGGGCTTCCTTCAGTCCACCCGAAGACCCAAGGTAGACCTGCAGGCATTCGCGGGCCCTGGCGTCTCCCTCTATCTCTATTTCCTGTTTCATTTTCTTTCGTTCAGAAACAATTTATTGTATTTTCTTCAGGCCTTGTTTGTAGTGACTCTTAGACAGTTTGTGACACTGTGACACCATGTTTTGGGTATTGAGGTTTTGAAAGTTGTAATAGACGTAGTCTTGAGTTATAAAAATTGTTGACTTCCGCTTATTTATTTAATTATGATGTTTTCATGTTATCGCTGGTAATTGAAAAAAAATAAGTAATTTGTAATGAAAAAGGTAGTTAAGGGTTGGCTTGCCTAGCTCTCATTAATAGGCGCCATCACGACTCTCGAGGGTGAGAAATCCGGGTCGTGACAAGTTGGTATCAGAGCTCTAGGTTACATAGGTCCCACAGTTCATAGACAAGCTTAGTAGAGTCTGAGGGATCGGTATGGAGACGTCTGTATTTATCCCCCAGAGGCTACAGAGTTAGGAAAAATTTCACATTTGTTCTTTCTTGTCGTGCGGATTTGTCAATGCTAATTGGATTTCTACTCTATCCTTTCGCAGATGGCAAGAACACGCGCTTCCTCATCTACCGTTCAGCAGCCCGAGGCCCCAGTAGCAACTTCCACTAGGGGAAGAGGGCGAGGCTGAGGCCGTGCTAGAGGCCGAAGTAGGGGTAGAGCTCAGCCCCGAGCAGCAACACCAGTGGCAGAGCCTCAGGTTGATTTTGATAAGGAGGTTCCAGCTCCAGTAGCTCCGGTGGGCCCAGATCAGGTCCCAGAGGGGTTCATTGCCACCCCAGTTCTTTAGGACGCTCTAGTTCGATTGGTAGGCCTTATGGAGAGTGTCAGCCGAACAGGTTTGCTTCTTGTAGCACCAGCCACTTCTCAGGCTGGAGGAGGGGCTCAGACTCCTGCTACTCGCACTCCGGAGCAGATGGCTTCCCAGATTCAGATTCCAGCGGTTCAGCCAGCTGGAGCAGTTCAGCCGGGTGTAGTAGCTCAAATCGAAGATGGAGCGGCTATGTCCGCCGATGCTTTGTGGAGGCTGGGTAGGTTCACCAATCTCTTCACTTCTACATTCAGCGGTGCATCTACTGAGGATCCCCATGAATATCTGGATAGTTGTTACGAGGTTCTTCGGAACATGGGGATCGTTGAGACCAATGGAGTTGATTTTGCTACCTTTCGTCTGTCTGGATCCGCCGAGACTTGGTGGAGGGATTATTGCCTAGCCAGGCCAACCGGGTCGCCATCTTTGACATGGGAGCAGTTTACAGTGTTGTTTCTGGAGAAATTTCTCCCCGTTACTCAGAGAGAGGCCTATCAGAGGCAGTTTGAGTGCCTCCAGCAGGGTTCTATCACAGTCACCCATTATGAGACCAGGTTCACCGATCTAGCTCATCATGCTCTTGTCATACTTCCCACCAAGAAAGAGAGAGAGAGAGAGAGAGAGAGAGAGAGAGAGAGAGGGTGAGGAGGTTTATTAATGGTCTTATTCAGCCGATTCATCTTCAGATGGCCAATGAGGCTGGGAGTGAGATCACCTTTCAGGAGGCGGCCAATGTGGCCCGCAGAGTTGAGATGGTTCTGTCACAGGGAGGTGGTCATGGGTCGGATAAGAGGCCCCATTATTCAGGAAGATTTAGTGGTACCTCGTCTGGAGGTAGAGATTCATATGGTAGAGGCCATCCTCCTAGGCCCTTTCAATCAGCTCTCCAGGTCTCACATGGTATTTCAGGTGGTCGTGGTTCTTAGACGCATTATTCTGATCAGCAGCCTTACAGTACACCACCAGCTCCCATCAGTGCGCCGCCACTTCAGAGTTTCTGAGGTGGTCATTCAGGTCTACAGGGCCAGCAGTCTCAGCAGCCGAGGGCTTGTTACACTTGTGGTGATCCTGGTTACATTGCCAGGTTTTCCCCTCAAGAACCGGGTAGCTCTCAGCATCAGGGTTCTCGTGCTATGGTACAGGTACCAGGTGTTCCACAGCCCGCCCAGCCAGTTAGAGGTGGGGGTAGGGGTGCTAGAGGTGGAGGTAGAGGTCCTAGAGGTGGAGCCCAGGCCGCTAGAGGTGGAGGCCAGCCAGCAGCAGGCTGTCCCAGAGAGGTAGTTCAGGGTGGTGGGGCCCAACCCCGATGTTACGCCCTTTCAGCTAGGCCCAAGGCTGAGGCTTCAGATGCAGTCATTACAGGTACTATTCTAGTTTGTGATAGAGAAGCTTTAGTGTTATTCGATCTGGAGTCTACGTATTCGTATGTGTCATCTTATTTTGCACCGTATCTGGTTCTGCCTAGTGATTTACTGAGTATTCTTGTTTATGTGTCTACACCAGTGGGTGATTCTATTGTGGTAGATCAAGTCCATCTCTCTTGTGTAGTTGTGATTAGGGGTCTTGAGACTCGCGTGATTTGTTGCTTCTAGACATGGTCGATTTCGATGTTATATTGGGGATGGACTGGTTTTCACCTTATCATGCTATCTTGGACTGTCATGCCAAGACTATGACCTTAGCCTTACCGGATTTGCCCCATTTAGAGTGGAGAGGGACCCTGGTCATTCTACCCGCAGTGTTATTTTGTATGTGAAGGCTCGATGTATGGTCGAGAAGGGGTGTTTGGCCTATTTGGCATACGTTCGTGATTCTAGTGCTGAGGTCCCTTCTATTGATTTTGTGCCCGTGGTTCATGAGTTTCCTGAGGTTTTCCCTTCAGACCTGCCGGGGATTCCACCCGACAGAGATATTGATTTTTGCATCGATTTGGCTTCGGGCACTCAGCCTATTTCTATTCCGCCATATCACATGGCCCTGCCAAAGTTGAAAGGTAGAAAGAGCAGTTGCAAGACTTGCTTGAGAAGGGTTTCATTAGACCTAGTGTTTCGCCTTGGAGTGCGCCGGTGTTGTTTGTTAAGAAAAAAAATGGTTCGATGAGGATGTGCATTGATTACCGGTAGTTGAACAAGGTCACCATCAAAAATAAGTATCCACTACCGAGGATTGATGATTTGTTCGATCAGCTTCAGGGTGCCAAGGTATTTTCAAAGATTGACTTGAGATCTGGCTACCATCAATTGAGGATTAGGGCACCTGATGTCTCTAAGACAATATTTCGCACTCGGTACGGGCATTATGAGTTCTTGCTTATGTCATTCGGGTTGACAAATGCCCTAGCAGCTTTTATGGATTTGATTAACTGAGTGTTCAGGCCTTATTTGGACTCGTTCGTGATAGTCTTCATTGATGATATTCTGATATATTCTCGCAGCCAGGAGGAGCACGAGCAGCATCTCAGAGTGGTTCTTCAACCTCTGAAGGATAGTCAGCTATATGCGAGGTTCTCGAAGTGTGAGTTCTGGTTGAGTTCAGTTGCATTCCTAGGTCACGTCGTATCAGTAGAGGGTATTCAGGTTGACCCGAAGAAGATTGAGGCAGTCAAGAACTTGCCTAGACCAGTATCAGCTACAGAGATTCGGAGTTTCTTGGGATTGGCAGGCTACTATCGTCGGTTCGTGGAGGGGTTCTCATCTATCGCAGTCCCGATGACCAGGTTGACCCAGAAGGGTGCCCAGTTCAGATGGTCGGACGAGTGTGAGGCGAGCTTTCAGAGGCTCAAGACAGCTCTGACTATGGCACCAGTGTTAGTTTTGCCCACAGGTTCAGGGCCTTATACCATTTATTATGATGCATCTCGCATTGGGATTGGTGAAGTATTGATGCAAGATGGCAAGGTCATTGCCTATTCTTCGCGGCAATTGAAGATTCATGAGAAGAACTATCTGGTGCATGAAGTTCTTTTCATACTGGTTCTAATGACATGATATGCACAACGGATCTTCAACCTAGTCTAAAAGATCAATCTGATTCCGAATTAACCATGCAAGAGGTCGATTATGATAATGAATCGGAATACGATGAGGATGAAGCATTCGAGGAGATAAATAGGGAGTTGAGCCAGTTTGAAGAAAAATACAAACCCAACTTAAATGATATAGAAGCCATCAATTTAGGGGATGCCGGCGATATCAGAGAAACTAAAATAAGCATCCACATTGCACCAAATATCAGGGAGGAATTGATCAAAACACTTATTGAGTTCAAAGATGTTTTTGCATGGTCATATGATGACATGTCGGAGTTAAGCACAGATTTAGTGGTTTATAAATTGCCCACTGACCCGGCATGCCCTCCCGTCAAGCAAAAATTAAGGAAGTTCAAAACGGATATAAGTGTGAAGATTAAAGAAGAAGTAACCAAGCAGCTGCAAGCAAAGGTTATTCGTGTCACTCGATATCCTGATTGGTTGGCTAATGTGGTGCCGGTACCAAAGAAAGATGGAAAGATCAGGGTATGTGTCGATTACCGCAATCTGAATAGGGCGAGCCCTAAAGACAACTTTCTGTTACCCAACATCCATATCTTAATCGACAATTGTGTCGGATGTGAGATCGGATCTTTTGTGGATTGCTATGCTGGGTATCATCAGATTCTGATGGATGAGGAAGATGCGGAAAAGACAGCCTTCATTACGCCGTGGGGAACTTATTGCTACCGGGTAATGTCATTTGGTTTAAAGAATGCAGGGGCAACGTACATGAGAGCAATGACCACTGTGTTTCATGACATGATCCACAAAGAAATTGAAGTGTACGTAGACGACGTAATCATAAAGTCCAAGCATCAGGAAGTCCACGTAGCAGACCTAAGGAAGTTCTTTCAAAGACTTCGAAGATATGATATTAAGCTCAACCCGGCTAAATGTGCATTTGGTGTTCCATCTGGGAAGCTTTTGGGATTCATTGTCAATCGGCGAGGTATTGAACTAGATCCATCAAAAATCAAATCTATCCAAGATTTGCCACCACCTAAGAACAAAACAGAAGTAATGAGTCTGTTGGGAAGGTTGAATTACATCAGCAGATTTATTGCTCAACTCACAGCAACCTGTGAACCCATTTTTCGGCTGTTGAAGAAGGATGTTGCAATAGGATGGACGGCGGAATGCCAGGAGGCATTCAACCAGATCAAAGAATATTTATGAAATCCACCTGTATTGGTTCCCCCTGAGCCGGGAAGACCATTAATTCTTTATCTAGCGGTCTTGGAGAATTCTTTTGGTTGCGTGTTGGGGCAACACGACATTACAGGAAGAAAAGAGCAAGCCATCTATTATCTCAGCAAGAAGTTTACAGTATATGAGGTTAAGTACACTCAACTCGAGAAGACATGTTGCGCCCTAACCTGGGTGGCCCAGAAGTTGAAACATTATTTATCCTCATATACTACTTATCTCATTTCCCGGTTGGATCCGTTAAAGTATATTTTTCCAGAAGCCTATGCCCATAGGAAGGTTAGCAAAATGGCAAATACTACTCACGGAGTTTAATATCGTCTACGTGACGAGGACAGCCTTGAAGGCCCAAGCATTGGCAGATCACTTGGCTGAGAATCCGGTTGATGAAGAATATGAGACGTTGAGGACGTATTTTCCTGACGAGGAAGTAATGAATATAGATGAGTTGAACTTACCTGAGGAACCAGGTTGGAAGTTTTTCTTTGATGGAGCCGCAAATGCGAAGGGAGTTGGAATATGAGCAGTGCTTATTTCTGAAACAGGACATCATTATCCTGTTACAGCTCAACTGCGTTTCTATTGTACCAAAAACATGGCTGAGTATGAGGCATGCATTTTGGGTTTGCGATTAGCGGCAGACATGGATGTCCAGGACATTTTGGTCTTAGGGGACTCGGACCTCTTGGTGCATCAAATTCAGGGTGAATGGGAAACACGAGATTTGAAGCTCATACCATATCGATAATGTTTGCACGATTTGAACAAGCGATTTCGATCAGTGGAGTTCAGACACATCCCAAGAGTTCACAATGAGGTTGCCGATGCATTGGCCACTTTAGCATCAATGTTGCATCACCCAGACAAAATTCATGTTGACCCGTTGCACATCCAGGTTCGTGATCAGCATGCCTATTGCAACATGATAGAGGAAGAAGTGGATGGCGAGCCATGGTTTTATGACGTCAAAAAGTACCTCAGGATGGGGATATACCTGGAGCAGGCCACCAGAGATCAAAAAAGAGCCATTCGGCGATTGTCAAATGGTTTCTTCCTCAGTGGGGGAGTGTTGTACAAAAGAACCCCAGATTTGGGATTGCTGAGATGTATAGATGCCAGTCAAGCCACAACAGTTATGACCGAGGTACATGCTGGAGTTTGTGGGCCACATATGAGCGGATATATATTGGCGAAGAAGATTCTTCGAGCAGGGTATTATTGGCTCACTATGGAGCATGATTGTATCAGTTTCGTACGAAAATGCCATCAGTGTCAGATACACGGAGATCTGATTCATTCTCCACCAACGGAATTGCACACAATGTCAGCACCATGACCATTTGTGGCATGGGGCATGGATGTCATTGGGCCTATTGAGCCGGCAGCTTCGAACGATCACAGGTTTATTCTGGTGGCCATCGACTATTTTACTAAGTGCATTGAAGCCAAAACTTTCAAGTCAGTAACCAAGAAGGAAGTAGTGGATTTTGTCCATTCCCATATCATCTGTAGATTTGAGATCCCGAAAGTGATAATCACGGACAATGGTGCTAATCTTAATAGCAATTTGATGAGCGAAGTATGTGAACAGTTTAAGATTACACACCGTAATTCCACACCTTATCGTCCCAAGGCAAATGGAGCTGTTGAAGCGGCCAACAAGAACATCAAGAAGATACTGAGGAAAATGATAGAAGGATCCAGGCAATGGCATGAAAAATTACCATTTGCATTGTTGGGTTATCGCACTACCGTCCAGACCTCAGTAGGTGCAACCCCTTATTTGTTGGTATATGGAACTGAAGCAGTAATATCGGCGGAAGTGAAAATTCCATCCCTTCGGATTGTCGCCGAGGCTGAGATTGATGATGATGAGTGGGTCAAAACCCATTTGGAACAGTTGAGCTTGATTGATGAAAAGAGATTGGCAGTTGTGTGTCATAGCCAATTATATCAAAGGAGAATGTCAAAGGCCTACAACTACAACAAGAGGGTGCGCCCCAGAAAATTTGAAGTGGGGCAACAAGTGTTGAAATGAATCCTGTCACACCAAGCAGAAGCAAAGGGCAAGTTTGCCCCGAATTGGCAAGGACCATTCATTGTAACCAGAGTGTTGTCCAATGGCGCTTTATGTTTAACAAATATCGAAGGGAAATGCGTCGACATGGCTATCAATTCCGACACAGTTAAAAGATATTATGTATGATCTCTTTTGATTGTAATTGTCATTTGTTTGTGGTTGGCATTTATCGGAGAATGAAATGACGGAAGCAATTCTTTCTTCTATCCAAACACCTTAACCTTTGCTTACCCTTTTGAGCCTTATTTATTCTTTCATATCCCTCTTTTGGAGTCAGTAATTAAAATAAAAGATAAAAAGAGAGAAAAACAATAATAAAGAGAAAAGAAAAATCACAAGAAAAACAAAGGAAGTGGGAACTACGTTTGACCTGATTCCTCAAAGAAGGATACGTAGGCGCCTCACGGCTCGGTCATAGTGTAACCAGAAAATAAAAATCCCCAAGCAAGAAGAACTGGGGCAGAAGTGGTGAAAAAAAAAGAGTTTGATTCCAAGAGTCGTACTGTTTTGCCCCTCCAAATTATTTTAAAACTTTTCGATACCCCTTTTCCTTTTAGCCATACACAAAAAAAAAACCATATTGATGTCCAAAAAAGACCTCCCGATCAGTATCCGAAAAGTGCCAAGTTCATGCATATGGAAGTCGGGAACAACACTCTGATCCCCAGCAGAGAAGAGGATCATAAACTAGAAATGAATTGATAGCCGAAAGAATCCCCCAACAAAGAGCGTCGTATCGACACGCTCCAATCCCCAGCTAAAAAATAAAACAAAATGAGAGAGTCTTATTGGTGAAAACCTTCACAGGCACCATAGGGCGATGGGAGTTGAGAGAAATGAGAGAGTCTTATTAGTGAAAACCCCTCGAAGGGCACTATGAGGCGACAAGGCGAGGTTGGCGGAAAAGGTCCACCTTTGGGAAAAGTTGAGTATTTATTTATCCCCAGCGAGATGAGCCCATCCGAAAGATTGATTGATACAAATAGACTGGGTTGATCGATCCGGAGTGTACGACATGATCGTTGGGATTGGTTATATCATTCAGGTAAGTTCTTTTCTTTTCTTTTTCCCCAACGTTTGTTCAGAAAGACTTCTTTTTCTATCTTTAAAATTATCACTCTTTCATTTCTTAGTTTAAAAGATTTCATTTCCCCAGTAGTTTATTTTTTGAAAAGGATTTTCAGAGTTTACTACCAATTACCAAAATGGTGCAAGGCGAAATGCGAAAAGGACAAGCCAAAGATAAGGCGACAAAACGAAAGGAAGTTTGTCGCAAGACCAAATGATGAATAGGTCTTGATCCTAAGAGGCCCAAATTTCCAAGGGAAGTTATGGATCAAATTTCAAGATGATCCTCAGCAGATTTACGAGATACAGGGACAACTCCGACAGATTCTCGTCCAAGCTCCACAATGGTCGGACGACACGGAGCGGGGAAGGAAGAGGAACGACAACCATCCCCAGCAGGAATATCAGCCCCAACAATCAATATTCTCCCTAGCAAGTTTTATAGCAATGAAAGGAAAAGAAAAGGGAAAAACCATCCTCAGCAGAAGTGGCACGACCATTCGCCCCCATTTTAAACTAATAAATTTTTCTTTGATTTGAAACAGGGAAAAGAAATATTATTGATCGTAGGAAGACAGGGTCACAGAGAAGATCATCAAACTGACGCAAAAATTTTTCTCTCATTACTAAAATTTTCTTAAAACCAGATAGTCATTTGGGAAAGAGAGAAGATTAACACAAGTGTTGAAGGAAGAAAAATCCCCAGCAGTATACGAGAAGGGAGAAACAAGTTTGAAGAAAAAAGCAATCTTGGAAAAAGCAAGATAATCAGTATCATCCCCACCATTATTAAAAGGAGGAAGATAATTCCCCAGCAGTGTTATTCCCAACAGGTTTCAGGAAAGCGAAAGCACCAGCTTTAAAGGAAGTAGTCTTTGAAGAAGGAGAATGACACATTTATGAAATAATATCGCTGTTATCCCCAGCAATTTTCAGAGGAATAAAACACCAGTTTTGAAGGAAGAAGTTATTGAAGTCAGGAGCCCGCCTGGAGAATGGGGGTGTTAAAATTTAAGAAGTTATTGAAGTTAGGAGCCCGCCTGGAGAATGGAGGCTGAATTATTTTAAGAAAGTCGTTGAAGTCAGGAGCCCGCCTGGAGAATGGAGGCTGATTTATTTTTCAAAGTTAGAGAAGTCAGGAGCTCGCCTGTAGAACGGAGGTTGTTATATCTTTAAGTTGTTGAAGTCAGGAGCCCGCCTGGAGAACGGAGGTTGTTAAATTTTAAGTTGAAGAAGTCAGGAGCCTGCCTGTAGAACGGAGGTTGTTATATCTTTAAGTTGTTGAAGTCAGGAGCCCGCCTGGAGAACGGAGGTTGTTAAATTTTAAGTTGAAGAAGTCAGGAGCCTGCCTGTAGAACGGAGGCTGATTTATTTTTCAAAGTTAGAGAAGTCAGGAAGCCCGCCTGTAGAACGGAGGTCGTTATATATAAGTTGAGGAAGTCAGGAGCCCGCCTGGAGAATGAAGGTTGAATTATTTTGAAAGTTGTTAAAGTCAGGAGCCCGCCTGGAGAATGGAGGCTGATTTATTTTTCAAAGTTAGAGAAGTCAGGAGCCCGCCTGTAGAACGGAGGTTGTTATATCTTTAAGTTGTTGAAGTCAGGAGCCCGCCTGGAGAACGGAGGTTGTTAAATTTTAAGTTGAAGAAGTCAGGAGCCCGCCTATAGAACGGAGGTTGTTATATCTTTAAGTTGTCAGAAGCCCGCCTGGAGAACGGAGGTTGTTAAATTTTAAGTTGTTGAAGTCAGGAGCCCGCCTGGAGAATGGAGGCTGATTTATTTTTCAAAGTTAGAGAAGTCAGGAGCCCGACTGGAGAACGGAGGTTGTTAAATTTTAAGTTGAAGAAGTCAGGAGCCCGCCTGGAGAACGGAGGTTATTAAATTTTAAGTTGAAGAAGTCAGGAGCCCGCCTGTAGAACGGAGGTTGTTATATCTTTACGTTGTTGAAGTCAGAAGCCCGCATGGAGAACGGAGGTTATTAAATTTTAAGTTGTTGAAGTCAGGAGCCCGCCTGGAGAATGGAGGCTGATTTATTTTTCAAAGTTAGAGAAGTCAGGAGCCCGCCTGGAGAACGGAGGTTGTTATATCTTTAAGTTGTTGAAGTCAGAAGCCCGCTTGGAGAACGGAGGTTGTTAAATTTTAAGTTGAAGAAGTCAGGAGACCGCCTGTAGAACGAAGGTTGTTATATTTTAAGTTGAAGTTAGGAGCCCGCCTGTAGAATGGAGGTTATTATATTTTAAAATGGAGAAGTCAGGAGCCCGCCTGTAGAATGGAGGTTGTTATATTTTAAGTTGAAGAAGCCAGGAGCCCACCTGGAGAATGGAGGTGTTAAAATTTAAGAAATTATTAAAGTCAGGAGCCCTCCTGGAGAATGGAGGCTGGATTATTTTGGGAAGTTGAAGAAATCAGGAGCCCGCCTGGAGAATGGAGGTCTTAGAATTTTGAGGAAGATGTTGAAGTTAGGAGCCCGCCTGCAGAACAAAGGAATACATTTCCAGATCAAACAGAAATCGATAATTAGGAGGAGTACAACGAAGATCCCAAGCATAACAAGCTTTAATATAAGAAGCAGTTATCCCCAGCAGACAGAACGGAATAATAAAGCTTATGCTCAAAAAGGCAAAAGGCCAGTGTCGCCTCCAGCAGTTTTCGAAAGAAAGGCACCAAGGGAAAACACAAGCCGACAAGAGTGAAGGCAACCAAAGCAAAGGGAAGACAAATAAGATTTTGTAATTCCTAGCCTAGTCTAGCTTCTTATTTTCTTTTGGCACGTTGTAATAAGGAGATTGGTCAGCAGTAGCAACAACAAGCAATAGCAGTAATAGCAAAAAGCAATCCCATGGTAGTACTAGCTACCAAAACTTCCCGAACTACATTGACCTGATTTCCTTTTAGCCAGGGATATGTAGGAAACCTTTGAAGCAAGGTTCGGTCAAATCTTTCAAAAATGCTTCACACGGAATAGTCAAACGGGCAAAAATTGCTCGTATCCGCTCACTTTATCTTTGTACGAAAACTCTTCGTATTTTCGGACAAAGAGGGGTAGCTGTGAGCACGTGATTTTTGCCTCACAAGAACTACTCCAAAAGAAATCACAAATAATTTTTCTTTGTATGCAATTTTTAGAATTTATGTGGCATTTTTTGGATAATTATTTGTGTTTTGCCCGTAAATGTTTACCTTGTTATAGTTAATTGAAAAATAAAATAAGAATACATGCTGCATGCATATCTAGGATTTAAATATGCATTTAAGAATTAATTAAACCATTATTTGGCTCTAAAAGGAAAATCATAAAATATGAGTGTTATTCTATTTGTTGTCGTTGTGTGATTTTATTTTAAGATTTTAATTTTTGTGTTAATTGTTGTAAGTGTTAATTAATATTAGTGTTAGTTTTATTTTGATTTTACAAATTAATTAGGAATTGTATTTAAATTAGAAAATTAAAGAAGGAAAAGGGAAAAGAGTTCAAGAATGTGAAGAAATTCGGACTGGGCCAGTTTTTTTAAAAGAAAAGTCCGGCCCAATATCACACCCAACCCAGACCCAACCGACCAGTCTCAGAATCCAACCAAACGACGCTGTTTTTGGGTCAAAGATTCTGGGCCGTTGATCTCACGCATCCAACGGTCAGGATCACCAATCCATTACTCGTGTAATCTTATCCGACCCGCTTCCATACCCGTCCTCCCCACCAAATGACCCGGTATTCAATTAAAAGGGTTGATCAAGGCCGTTGATCTCACGTATCCAACGGCCCTGATTAATTCAAACATTTTAATATCAAAAATTAATCCAATCAGACCCCCCCTCCCAAACCAAATTCCTAACCCCTCTTCGTCTTTAACGACCCCAATCCCTCCCCAAACCCTAGAGCCGCCACACCACCCCTTCGCCTGAAACCCGGTGGAAACAACGCCGTCCGCCACCCAAATAACACCCCTGAACCCCCGAGCCTTCCTCAATCCAAATCTATGACCCTTGTTCCTCAACTCGTTACAGAACTCTTCGAATCTAAGATCGAAGAGTCGACCCTAAAACCCTAGGTCATCCAATCCGGACCAAATCTACACCCAATAATCCCCTGACCTCCCTCATGCTTAAACCACCATTAATCCCGTTCGAATCTCATGAGAACTGCTTGAATCCCAAATCGAACAAAGAAAAGAACCCTAGATTCCAAGAAGTCGGAGTTCGTCGAGATTGGGGGAAAAACTTGAGGTCTCGACTGACCTTAGTCGAGTGTTTTCAGTCAGAACATTCGATTAAGGTCCATTCGACCTCAAAAAGGTCAAAACTGGTTTAAGACTGAGATAATTTTTTGTTAAAAATTAGAGGTATTTTTCCTTTCTTTCTTTCCTTTTATTCATGTATTCTATGTGTATGTCGTTGCCTATTTTATTAATTTTGGTGTTTTTTTTAGATCAGTTCTATTTCATCATTAGACCTCTTCATTTTTGTCCAATTCTGTCATTTGTTTGTGTTTGATGTAATTGTGGCGAGTTATAATGCGTATAATCGATTCGAATAAGTTCGTCGATTAGTTGTTTTATTATAAATCCTTGCCTCTGTTAATGTTGATTTAGGCAGTCTGTTTACTATTTTAGACTGATCGTTAACATTTGTTGTAAGTAATCAGTTACTTAATTCCTATCGATTAATTCATTTTGTTTGTTCAATAAGCAGATTAGTCAAATGTTGTTAGGTGTGTTTGGTCCGGGGCCATTAGATCTCAGGGCATTGTCATTGAACTGACAATGAACCTGCCCTCATATTACCTTCATTCATGTGCATATTGATTCAAGTTTCAACTTTAGTTTCACTGTTTGACAAGTTCTGTGTGGTGTTAATGTGATGTTTTGGTTTAAATTCAGTTTGGTTTCGTTCAGTGTATTGAAATTGTTCCTTTATTTTGCTTTAGTCAGTCTGTTCCCTGAATCCTTCATCTCTATTGTAATGTTGTGTGATCCAATGTAAGGTCAGAATTATCTGACAGGATTAATGGTTTGAGTCATAATGTTTCTTGTTAAATACTAGGGCCTGATGTGGATACGACATTGATTTGAATTCAGTTTTACAAGTGTTAATTGGATATTATTGGGTTAGAAGGTTGCATTTTAGTTAAAATTCAGTCCAGAACTTAGGAGAATTGGTTATAGCTGCAGTTTAAGGGTTTTTCAGGGGCAATTTGGGATTGAAACAGTTAGGTTTATATTTTAGTATTAATGCTTTGATAATGGGGGTATTAATTAATACACTAAGGGAGAACAAAGGGTAATGGGGGGCTGAAATTAAGGAAAAAGTTTTCCTTAGTGGCTGATTAATTAGAAAAGCAGCCTTAGTGACATATTTAGTGGAAAAATCTGTTTTGAATAACAGAAAGGGGTCGAGCACTGAGTTTTAAAAAAAGGGGAGGCAGACTTGTATAAAGAGGGAAAAATCTGGACAGAAAAAAAGGGGGACAGATTATCTGAAAAGAGAGAACTGAAAAAATCAGACAAAGATTTTAGAAGAAAAGGCGGACTAAAAAAAGAGAAGAAGAGGAAAAAAAATCTGGAACAAAAGAACTCTAATATTCAGAAAAATAAAAACTTTTGGCATTAAGAGTTAGAGTTAGAGTGTCAAGGCTGAACTTCTGCATTAAGAATTTCAGGCTGCTTTCTTTGAGTGTTTGAAAAACAGAAAACTACTGTTTCCTTGCATCTGTCTGTGTTTAGTTTTGGACTTCTGTTATCATTTCATTGCTTCACTGGATTTCTGGACTGTTTGGTTACTGGGATTGTTTCTGTTGGTTGTCATTCTGTATCTGTGATGGTTGTTGCTGTTGTCTGCAACTGATCTACTGATTTTCACCTTCTTCTTCTGTTCTATTATCAGGTACACTTTCGAACCCCTATGATGTAGCTGTTAAAGTGAAAAAAATATACTCAAGTGGTCGAGTACTTAAGTTGTATATGCAGTTTAATAGTCAAATGATAGGAAGTTGTATAATCTATCTTTGTAACTTAATGAAGAATATGGACGATATACTTGATTATAACTGCTTTCTTTTGTTCGTAAACTGCAATTTGTAAATTATTAGTAGTATGTTAGTTAGAATTTCGTTTCGTTGTGAAATAAGTATTGAGTGGTTTGATTTGAACAAGTTTAAGTAATCATATTTGAAAACGGTATTTATCTGAAATCGTAGGTAACATTAAATTGATAATTGATAAGTAACATTAAATTGTGGAACTGAATTCTTTGAAAAGGTATGAGCATCAATTAGTATAATATGTGTGTTACTTATAAGTCTCGCGTGAGTTTCATAGTTAAATAATGTCAATTTTGTTAATGCTGTGTTATCAAATACCTTAGTTCGAAATCACTTTGGTAAATAATCCATGTAGGATATCAATTTGGTATTGGTCGGTTAACAAAAATCTAGCTTTGAACTCGCAAACATTGGATTAGAAGTAATTCGCAATTTTGTAGTTGTTGAATTTTTAAGTAACAAAGACCCGCAAATTTTAGGCAAACATGGGGATCCTTAACTAGTAGAATTAACAGGTTTAGCATATTTGAAGAGTAAATATAGCAAGGCTAAGAACATTAATTCAATAGGCATGAGTCGAGTAAAAAATGAGTTAATATTGGAGTTCAATATTTTATTCGAAAAAGTATTAGTAATTAAGGTTAATTCTATTTGCCAATATTTGTAAGTAATTAATACCCATGGTTTGTTCGTTTAACAAAATAGGCTTAGGATAGTTACAAGATGTTTAGTTTCTTTCTAAAAAAAATATACTACTTGTCAATTTTGTACTTTATTTACAATTTCAATTTTGATGATGTTTATTTCTCGTCAACAATGGTCGTAAATTGGTAAATAATAAGCAACGACCCGTTTAAGCATGTAAATAAATTAAGACATTTTCTCTTTCATTTTGTGGAGACATCTTTAATAGAAAAGATGTAGGTATTTTAGGATTATCCTTTTAAAATAAATGAGATGAGCCTCGCCTAATAAAACGCACAAATTGCGGGGCCCTCAATGAATGTACATCTAATCACTTAGACTTCGGGAGGAGCCGTTTAGCAAACTTCACGGCTATCCTCGCTTTAGGCGCGATTTAATTAATATTACCTTCATAAACTCGGGTGCGCATTTCATGCGACCCAAATCCAAATCCCAAAACATTGAATAAAACTGTGTTCCGGATTGCGGGTGCATTTCATGTGACGCAATCCAAAGACATGTTTTTTAGACGATGTTCACATTTTTTTTATAATAATAAAAGCGGTAAAGAGTTAAAACTTGCACATAAGTTCATATTTGTATAAAAATCAGATAATCAAGCCGAATATGACAGTTGAGCGACTGTGCTAGAACCACGGAATTCGGAATGCCTAACACCTTCTCCCGGGTTAATAGAATTCCTTATCCGGATTTCTGGTACGCAGACTGTAAAATGGAGTCATTCTTTTCCTCAATTCAGGATTAAAATTGGTGACTTGGGACACCCTAAATATCCCAAGTGGCGACTCTAAATTAAATAAATAAATCCCGTTTCGACTGTCCTTTAATTGGAAAAAACTCCTTCGCTCCTCGGGGGCGGAAAAAGGAGGTGTGACAGGGAGTAATGTGAGTACTCTGACTCAGTGAGTAATAATTATAAATAATGGCTGAAAGTATGAAAACATGTAAAGACACAAAGTAATTCCATATCAAACAGTAAAATCACTTAAAGTAGTAAATCAGTGAAGAAATCAAATGATATCCCTTTTAAAACAAGTAAAATCGGTAATTTAACAGGTAGATAAAAAGTAGAAATCCGCCCCTCGGGCACAGTATCAATCGCTCAGCATAGTATCAGCCCCTCGGGCACACTCTCAAAATAGTATCAGCCCCTTGGGCTACCTCACAATCACTCATATCAGCCCCTCGAGCATAGCATCAATCACTCAGAACAATGGGTACCCGCGCTCACTGTGGGTGTGCAGACTCTGGAGGGGCCCCTTACGACCCAAGCACTATATCAAGCCACCTCGTAGCATCATCACTCGGCACTCGGCCTCACATCACTCAAGCCACCTTGTTGCATATAAAGTATCTCAGGCCCTCGGTCTCATATCACTCAGCATATCCTCACATATGGCCCTCGGCCTCACTCAGTCCAAAAATCATCACAAGCCCCTTGGGCATTAGTAAAACAGTAGTTCTCAGCCCAAAACATGATGTAGAAATATCATTTAAATTTCAAATCTGAGTAAAAGTGGCTGAGTTTGTAAAACAGTAGATATCAACGGGACTGAGTTCAAATAATAAGTCAAGCAGTGAGGAAACAGTGATAAAAATCCCCGAAGGGTTCAAATAGTTGGTACGAAGCCCAAATATGGCAATCAACCCAAATCATGATGATAACAAATGAATTTCAGTCAAATATTCGATAAAATCATCAATCGGGATGGACCAAGTCACAATCCCAATAGTGAAAGACCCCACCCTCATCATCCAGCGCGTATCTTGCCTCAATATAGCACTACGATGTGCGATCCGGGGTTTCAAACCCTCAGGACATCATTTACAACCATTACTCACCTCGAACTGGCTAATTCTCTAGCTCGCGACGCCTTTGCCTCTCAAATTGGCCTCTACGCACGTCGAATCTATCCAAAATCAGAACGAATATGTCACAATATGCTAAGGGAATAAAGCCCAAGCGAAGACATTCGAAAAATATCAAAAATCTCGAAATTATCAAAACCCGAGCCCCGGGCCCACATCTCGGAATCGGGTAAAATTTACATTTTCAGAATCCTCATACCCTCACGAGTCTAACCATACCAAAATTATCCAATTCCGATACTATTTGGTCCTTCAAATCATCATTTTACATTTTTGAAAGGTTTCACAATTTTCTTCCCAAATTCCATCCAAAATCACGAATTAAATGATGAATTCAATGATAGATTCATGTATTCTAGCCAAATTTGAATTAAAATCACTTACTAAGTGTCTCATTTCTTACCAAATCCTCTCCGAACTCAAACTAATAAACTCGATCACATAAAACATGGATAACGAAGCGAAAAGAAACTGAAATGGGGGAAATGGAGCGGTAACTCATGAGACGACTGGCCGGGTCGTCACATCCTCCCAAACTTAAACAAACGTTCGTCCTCGAACGAGTCAAGAAACATACCTGAAGCCTCAAACAGATGAGGATATCTGCTCCGTATCTCCCACTCGATCTCCCAGGTAGCCTCCTCCACGGCCCGACCTCTCCACTGCACCTTCACTGAATTTATATCCTTTGACCTCAACTTCCGAACCTGGCAACCTAAAATAGCTACTGGCTCCACATCAAAGGTCAAATCATCATCCAACTGAACCGTGATGAAGACCAAAACATGAGACGGATCCCCAACATACTTCCAGAGCATAGAAACATGAAATACCGGATGCACACTCGATAGGCTGGGTGGCAAAGCAAGCTCATAAGCAACCTCCCCAATCCTCCAAAGCACCTCAAATGGCCCAATGAACCGCAGACTCAACTTGTCTTTCTTCCCAAACCTCATAACACCCTTTATGGGAGAAACCTTCAGCAAGACCTTCTCACCGACCATGTACGACACATTTCGAACCTTCTGGTCTGCATAACTCTTCTGACGCGACTGCGCTGTACGAAGCCTCTCCTGAATTACCTTCACCTTCTCTAAGGCATCCTAAACCAAATCTGTCCCCAATAGTCTAGCCTCGCCGGGCTCGAACCAACCAACCGGAGATCTACAGCGCCTCTCGTACAAAGCCTTATATGGAGCCATCTGAATACTCGATTGATAGCTGTTATTGTAAGAAAACTCTGCAAGCAGTAGAAACTTATCCCATGAACCTCCAAAGTCAATAACGCAAGCACGCAACATGTCCTCCAATATTTGAATAGTATGCTCGGACTGTCCGTCCGTCTGAGGATGAAACGTTGTGCTCAACTCCACCTGAGTACCCAACTCTCTCTGCACGGCTCTCCAAAACTGTGAAGTAAACTGAGTACCTCTATCTTAGATGATGGAAACAGGAACGCCATGCAACCGAACAATCTCCCGGATATAAATCCCTGCCAACCGCTCTAAAGAATAGGTAGTACACACAGGAATGAAGTGCGCGGACTTGGTCAGCCGATCCACAATCACCCAAATAGCATCGAACTTCTTCAAAGTCCGAGGAAGACCACTCACAAAATCCATGGTGACCCTCTCCCACTTCCACTCGGGAATAACCATCTGCTGAAGCAAGCCACCCGGTCTCTGATGCTCATATTTCACCTGCTGACAATTGAGACACCGAGCTACAAATCCCACGATATCTTTCTTCATTCTTCTCCACCAATAGTGCTGCCTCAAATCCTGATACATCTTCGCGGCACCCGGATGGATAGAATACCGCGAGCTATGGGCCTCTTCCAGATTCAACGCTCTAAGCCTATACAAATTACGCACACAAATCCGGCCCTGCATCCTCAACACACCATCATCACTGATGGTCACATCTCTGGCATCACCATGTTGTACTATGTCATTAAGAACAAGCAAATGCGGATCATCATATTGGCGCTCTTTGATGCGATCATATAAGGAAGACTAAGAAACCACACATGCCAACACCCGACTGGGCTCCGAAATATCCAATCTCACGAACCAATTGGCCAAAGACTGAACATCAACTGCAAGGGGTCTCTTCCCAATTGGAATATATGCCAAACTCCCCATACTCACTGCCTTTCGGCTCAACGCATCGGCCACCACATTGGCCTTTCCCGGATGGTACAATATGGTGATATCATAATCCTTAAGCAACTCCAACCATCTCCGCTGCCTCAAATTAAGATCCTTTTGCTTGAACAAATACTGAAGACTGCGATGATCAGTGAACACCTCACAAGATACGTCATACAAGTAATGCCTCCAAATCTTCAATGTGTGAACTATGGCCGCCAACTCCAAATCATGAACGGGGTAGTTCTTCTCATGGGGCTTCAACTGACGAGAAGCATAAGCAATAACTCTACCCTCCTGCATCAACACACAACCAATCCCAACTCTCGAAGCATCACAATACACAGTATATGAACCTGAAGCTTGATGGCAAAACCAACACTGGAGTTGTGGTCAAGGCTGTCTTGAGCTTCTGAAAGCTCTCCTCACACTCGTCCGACCATACAAATGGAGCACCCTTCTGAGTCAACTTGGTCAAGGGCGATGCAATGGATGAAAATCCCTGAACAAACCGGCGATAATAGCCGCTAACTCAAGAAAGCTACGAATCTTTGTGGCTTAGGACGGTCTAGGCCAACTCTGAACCGCCTCTATCTTCTTTGGGTCAACCTGAATACCCTCGTAGGACACCACGTGTCCCAAGAAAGCCACTGTACTGTGCCAAAACTCACACTTGGAGAACTTTGCATAAAGCTTCTCCTTCCTCAATCTCTGCAACACAACTCTCAAATGCTCCGCGTGCTCCTCCTGACTATGCGAGTACACCAGGATATCATCAATGAATACTATAACTAACGAATCAAGATAAGGCCAGAACACGCTATTCATCAAATGCATGAATGTTGCTGGGGCATTAGTTAGCTTGAAAGACATAACAAGAAACTCATAATGACCATATCTGGTCCTGAAAGCAGTCTTAAGAATATCTGAATCCCTGATCTTCAACTGGTGATAGCCCGAACGGAGATCAATCTTGGAGAACACTCTCCCTCCTTGAAGCTGGTCAAATAAATCATCAATACGAGGCAAAGGATACTTGTTCTTGATTGTTACCTTGTTTAATTGCCTATAATCGATGCACATTATCATTGTGCCATCCTTCTTATTCACAAACAGAATGGGTTCACCCCAAGGTGACACACTAGTTCGAATGAACCCCTTATCTAGGAGTTCTTGAAGCTGTTCTTTCAATTCCTTCAACTCCGTTGGCGCCATACGATATGGCGGAATAGAAATGGGCTAAGTGCCCGGCACCAGGTCAATACCAAAATCAATATCCCTGTCTGGTGGCATGCCCGGCAGGTCTGCAGGAAAAACATCGGGAAAATCCCTCACAACTGGGACAAAATCAATACTAGGAGTCTCAGCTCCAACATCCCTCACAACCCCTATATATGAAAGGCAACCCTTCCCAACCATATGTTGGGCCTTCAAGAA
This sequence comes from Nicotiana tabacum, assembly GCF_000715075.1. NCBI lineage: Eukaryota > Viridiplantae > Streptophyta > Magnoliopsida > Solanales > Solanaceae > Nicotiana > Nicotiana tabacum. Next base: position 211,151,335 of record NC_134082.1, on the reverse strand, counting down.
AGAGATCACTCTACTAGGGATATAATCAGTCACTCCACGCCACTCGATATGCGGTACACCCGGCATAGCCAAAATGACTGTCTTAGCATGACAGTCCAGAATAGCACGACACGGAGATAACCAATCCATGCCTAAAATGACACCAAAATCCACCATGCAAGAACAGATCCACTCGGGTCTCCAGACCCCCAATAGTCATCACACATGACCGGTACACATGGTCTACAACAACAGTATCGCCCACCGGGGTAGATACATGAATAGGTAAAACAAGAAACTCACGGGGCATACCCAAATAATGAGAAAAGTATGATGACATATAAGAAAAGGTGGAACTGGGATCAAATAATACAGAGGCATCTCTGTGGCAGACTGAAACAATACCTGTAATGACAGCATCCGAAGCAATGGCGTCGGGTCTGCCTGGGAGTGCATAGAAATGGGCCTGACTGCCCCCTGATCGACCACCCCCTCTAGGGTTACCCCTAGCTGCCTGACCTCCACCCCTAGTTGGCTGGACGGGTGGTGAAGTAACTGGAGTAGAAGTCGAGGGCTGACCCCTCTGCTCGGACAAACTAGCAACACGATCAGGACACTGCCTCTACACATGTCCAAACTCTCCACACTCAAAACAACTCCCAGCTGATGGAGAAGGGGACTGAAGGGAACCCCTCGCACCGGAGTGACCAGCTGATGCACTCGGCATAGAAGAACCTTGAGCTGACGGGGCACGAGATGAACTTTGGGCTGGAAGGGCACTAAGTTATGACTGGCCCCGCTTAGATCCATGATGACCATGACCCGAAGGTGCCCCACGATACTCTAGGCTGGCTGACTGAGCAGGCCTGAAAGAACGGCCCCTACCATGTTGAGACTGGCCCCTCGAAGAAGCACCACTATAACTTCCAGATCCTCGAGGTTTCTTGGCCTCCCTCTCCTCTCGATCCTAACGGCGAACCGTCTCAATCTCGCAAGCGATATCGACCACCTCCTCAAACGTAGCACCCAACACCCACTCTCGGGTCATAAGAATACAGAGATGATAGTTAAGGCCATCAACAAATCTCATGATCCTCTCACGATCTATCAAAACCATCCAAATGGCATGACGATCTAACTCAGAAAACCTCGACTCATACTGTGACACAGTCATATCCCCCTATCGCAACCACTCAAACTGTCTACGCAGATACTCTCTACGGGACTGCGGCACATACTTCTCCAAGACGAGAGTGGAGAACTGCTGCCAAGTAAGGGGCGCTGCTCTAACCAGCCTATGCCTCTCATACGCCTCCCACCATGTGAAGGCAGCCCCAGTAAACTAAAAGGTGGTAAATGCCACACCACTAGTCTCAAGAATCCCTGTTGTATGGAGCATCCACTGACACTTATCAAGAAAAACCTGGGCATCCTCGCCCTCGAAACCACTGAATGACGGAGGCTGGAGTCTACCAAACCTCTCAAGATGATGCTGCTCATCATCCGGCATAACTGGCACAACAAACTCCTGAGCTGGTGCAACCGGTTGAGCTGGAGGTGCCCCCGGTGTCTATAGTCCCTACACTACCTACTTAGGTGTGCGAGCAACGGGGGTTTTATTTCCTCCCCTGGCCTGTGAAGTAGTTGCTGCTGTAGTGGATGAAACTGCCTGAGCCAGGCTAGTGCAAACTGATAAGGTCTGTGCCAAGGCCTCCTGAAGACCCGGAATCACGATAGGCACAGCTGGTGCCTGAACTAGTGCTACTGGAGCATTCATAGCTGGAGCCTGATCCGGAGCTGGGGCAGCCGGTGGATCAACATGTGCTTCCCTCGCTGCTCTGCCTCTGCCAAGTCCACGACTGCGTCCACGGCCTCTGGTGGCCTCAGCTAGTGGCACTGGTGGTCGCCCACCTCGTCCGGTAGCTCGCGTCCTCACCATCTGTGAGAGAATGGAATATCAAAAGTTTAGTACTCGAACCAACAAGTTCGCACGACAAGAGTTTCAAGAATATGAAGTTTTTCCTAAAGGTTCTACATCCTCTCGAGGATAAATACAGATGTCTCCATACCGATCCGCGGGACTCTACTAAACCTGCTCATGACTCGTGAGATCTTTGTAACCTAGGCTTTGATACCAACTTGTCACGACCCAATACCCGAACCCGTTCGTGATGGCGCCTCTCGTGAAGACAAGGCCAGCCTGACCAAAACGGAACAACTCTTTTAAATAGTTAATCATCATAAATAGTAATAACATATAATATAATACTCATAAATTACGGAATTTAATGATAATAACCGCAAGAACCATCCCGACACAACCAAAACCGGGGTGTCACAAGTCATGAGCTACTACAGAATCTGCTATAGGTCTACAAAGTACGGAATTCGATACAACAGTCTGAAGAAAACATAAATGATAGAGGATAAGAGAGAGACAAGGGGCTGCAGACGTCAACAGCTACCTCATAACTCCAAATCACTGCCTATCCTGGAAGGAATCATCGCTCAGGTGCGGACTCTGCTATGCCTGAATCTGCACACACGGTGCATGGAGTAATGTGAGTACTCCGACTTAGTGAGTAATAATTATAAATAATGGCTGAAAGTATGAAAACACGTAAAGAGACAAAGCAATTCCATATCAAGTAGTAAAATCACTTAAAGCAGTAAATCAGTGAAGAAATCAAATGCTATCCCTTTTAAAACAAGTAAAACTGGTAATTTAATAGGTAGATAACAAGTAGAAATCCGCCCCTCGGGCACAGTATCAATCGCTCAGCATAGTATCAGCCCCTCGGGCTCACTCTCAGAATAGTATCAGCCCCTTGGGCTACCTCACAATCACTCATATCAGCCCCTCGGGCATAACATCAATCACTCAGAACAATAGGTACCCGCGCTCACTGTGGGTGTGCAGACTCCGGAGGGGGCCCTTACGGCCCAAGCGCTATATCAAGCCACCTCGTGGCATCATCATTCGGCACTCGGCCTCACATCACTCAAGCTACGCGTGACATAAATAGTAACTCAGGCCCTCGACCTCATATCACTCATCATATCCTCACATATGGCCCTCGGCCTCACTCAGTCCAAAATCATCACAAGCCCTTGGGCATTAGTAAAACAGTAGTTCTCAGCCCAAAACATGATGTAGAAATATCATTTAAGTTTCAAATCTGAGTAAAAGTGGCTGAGTTTGTAAAACAGTAGATATCAATGGGTCTGAGTTCAAATAATAAGTCAAGCAGTGAGGTAACAGTGATAAAAATCTCTGAAGGGTTCAAATAGTTGGCACGAAGCCCAAATATGGCAATCAACCCAAATCATGATGATAACAAATGAATTTCAGTCAAATATTCGGTAAAATCATCAATCGGGATGGACCAAGTCACAATCCTAGTAGTTAAAGACCCCACGCTCATCATCCAGCGCGTATCTTGCCTCAATATAGCACTACGATGTGCGATTTGGGGTTTCAAACCCTTAGGACATCATTTACAACCATTACTCACCTCGAACTGGCTAATTCTCAAGCTTGCGACGCCTTTGCCCCTCGAATTGGCCTCCACGCGCGTCGAATCTATCCAAAATTAGAACGAATACGCCACAATATGCTAAGGGGAACAAATCCCAAGCGAAGACATTCGAAAAAAATCAAAAATCCCAAAATTAGCAAAACTCGAGCCCCGGGCCCACATCTCGGAATCGGGTAAAATTTACATTTTCGGAATCCTCATACCCTTACGAGTCTAACATACCAAAATTATCCAATTCCGATACCATTTGGTCCTTCAAATCATCTTTTTACATTTTTGAAAGGTTTCACAATTTTCTTCCCAAATTCCATCCCAAATCACGAATTAAATGATGAATTCAGCGATAGATTCATGTATTCTAACCAAATCTGAGTTAAAATCACTTACCCCGATGAATTTCTCAAAAAATCGCCAAAATCCGCGCTCTCTAGGTCAAAATATTAAATAAAACCCAAAACCTCATATTTATAGGTACCCCTCAGATTTCAGCTACCGCGGGCCACACCAAATCGACCGCGGTTCGCACAAGCCGGTGCGGTCCGTGCAAAAATGACCGCGGTCGCACAGGCCTTCCTTACAGTGACAGGCTTTAGTATTTTGTCCATATCCTTTTCTACAGATGTCCAAATTGCAATATCTTTACCTTCCTAGAAACTAGACAGAAGGGCTACAACTTTCGTTTTTGAATCACCTCAAAATTCCTTGTAGATCAAAAGATGTGAGCTTCCGAAGTGGGACTAGCGGGAAGGTTCTTCACCGCGGCCGCGCCGACTTTTGTGCGGTCCGCGTGACACCTACCGCGCCCACGCCCGCTTTTGTGCAGTCCGCACAACACTCACCACGGGCGCACTCATTTTTGTGCGGACCGTTTGGGTGAGTTTCGGGGGCCTGCAACCCTCCTGGACCTACTACAACTATGATTTTCGGCCTAAAACATCCCGAAACCTACCCGGGACCCCCCGAAACTTCAAACTAATTGTACCAACACATCCCATGACATCGTTCAAACTTGTTCAACACTTCGGAATGCTTACAACAACATCAAATCACTAATTTAACATAGGATTCAAGCCTAAGAACTCCAAGAACTCTTAAATTATGCTTTCGATCAAAAGGTCTATCAAATCTCGTCCGAATGACCTGAAATTTTGCACACACATCCCAAATGACACAACGAAGCTACTGCAACTCTCGAAATTCCATTCCGACTTCTATATCAAAATCTCGCCTATCAACCGAAATTTGCCAAAATATCAATTACGCCAATTCAAGCATAAATCTTCTCTACAACTCCAAAACCCATTTCGATCACGCTCCTAAGTCACAAATCACCTCCCTAAGCTAACCGAACTATCAGAACTCACTTCCGATCCTTCTACCATATAAGTCAACATCCGGTTGAGTTTTCCAACTTAAGCCTTCTTAAAAGAGACTAAATATCTCATTTCTTACCAAATCCTCTCTGAACTCGAACTAATCAATCCGATCACATAAAACACGGATAACGAAGCGTAAAGAAGCTGAAATGGGGGGAAACAGACTGGTAACTCATGAGATGAATGGTCGGATCGTCGCACCTTGTCTTCACGAGAGGTGTCATCACGATCGGGTTCGGAGTTTGGGTCGTGACACTATCACTTGCATTAAGCTGCAATACAAATACAGACAGATATATAAGTATATTACATGGTATACATTATACAATGTATCTATCAAACAATAAGGTATAATATAATTTACCTTCAAATGTCTTCTCTTATGAATAGTTGATTCAGATACCTTCCTCTTTTTTGTAAGCTTTATATTATTTTGAGAAACATCAACTTCTGGTTCCTTGACACTTTTAGAACCACTAATTTCGCATTCCTTAGAACTTTGAGAACGCGTTATTCTAATACTACCTGACCCAGAGTTATTCAAAGATGATCTAGAGGTATTTCGTGCCTTAGCCCTTTGTAAACGAGTCCGTCCTAAATTAACAATGTTTGTTCCACTTGCTGATGATGTTACAGCAACTACATGCGCACTTGGAGCATGTTTCATATAAGATTCTTCCATTATAAGAGAATAATTTTCGTTATCCATAACAAAATCGGAAAAACCTGATGACACTGAGATTGGATGAATAGGTTTTTTATGCTTGAGAGAGTGCCTTCTACCCATAAAACGTCAACTGTTCGAAATTAAGCTTGGCATTTCAAACCCTAACGATTGTGTATTTTGAAATTTGAGATAATATATGGCGCGTCGTTTAAAATTCGAGGTACGCTTTAGTGAATGACGCCTTATTTGTAAAAGCAATATAGACTGCAGTATACTTTATTATTATAAAGTTGTAAAATATGAAATCCAAATTACTATCCATAAAATATTGAATCCAATAAAATGAGTGAAAATGTATTTATTATTGTGAAACAACTCCCAATATATAATAAAGTTTGTGGTATAAAATGCATAAAAAACTGCACCCAATGGTTATGCACAGTAATAAAATTACGAAATATTGTAGGCAACTATATTAAAGTCACTTGTATGTGAAGTAATCAAAATAGTTATTACGTCATAATATAAAGCTATGTGTATCACAAATAAAAAAAATTACTAAATTTAATTTATTATATCAGGACTATACACTTCTAGTACAAAATAGAGGACATCTACATTAGAGTATACGGGAGAAATTCGAGGTACGCTTTAGTGAATGGTGCGTCGTTTGAAAAGCAATATAGACACTAGTATACTAGATTACTATGAAATCCAAATTAGTATCCATAAAATATAGAATCCTATGAATTGACTAAAAATGTAATTATTACTGTGACACAACTCCCAACGTATAATATAATTTGTGGTTAAAATGGATAAAAGACTGTACCCAATGGTTACTTGTATGTGATGTCATCATAATAAATATTATATCTGGATTGTACATTTCCAGTATAATATACAGAAGAGTAGCGAATGGTGCGTCGTTTGAAATGATATATCTCCAGTAGCATATACAGGAGAAATTCAAGGTACGCTTTAGTGAATGACGCATCGTTTGAAAAGGCAATATAGAGTCCAGTATATTGGATTAGTACAAAGCTGTAAAATTATGAAATACAAATTACTATCCATAAAATAAAGACTCCTACAGAATGAGTGAAAGGTAATTATTACTGTGACACAATTCCCAACGTATAATGTGAGAATAAAAATAAGAACTAAGTAAAAAAATCTGGATTTACACATCCACAAATACGGAAGATTATGGTTTTGTATTATATATCTCCATTATAATATATAGGAAAATATAATTAAATTATTTTATTCCACAAAATAGTTCTAGATACAAATTTTTCACTATTGTATACTTCTCCATTATAATATACTGGCATATAACGCTTTATATGTAGGATTTCCACAAAAATGATTAAATCGGTAACGAAAATCTGGATTGTGAAAATTCAGTATATAACTCTGGACATTATGCTTTTGCATGATATTTAACCAGTTTAATATACTGGACATTATTTCTTATATAATTTATTTTTTTATTATATAAAAACTGTTGATTTTATTAATTTGAAGTTACATTTCTATTTACATTTATGACTTGTCGTATTTTACTACCTACTTTTCTTAAAATGTGCAAAAAATTACATTTCTCTGAACCTAAAACATCTAACAGACCTGAAAAGTTACATTTATATTTATACAAATTAAATTTAGTAGGTGCACACTTTGACTATATTAAACAATCAGTTCACTAGAAAAATTCTACTATCATATTTCATTAAATTCATATTCATCAGTAGTCTTTTAGCTTTTTCAAAAAAAGCATATCTGATGCTAGCGGAAGCAGGAAGCTCACAATGGATGAACTTATGCAGAAGTTCATCCATTGTTTTTGTCTTCTACTATGTTTATGTGTGATTGTTTTTTGTAAAATTTCTTTTATGTTTATGATATTATGGAATATGATGGACATAGTATCAAAATATTTTCCAGAAAATTATGCGATAATGACAACTCCAACATAGAAAATACTGGGTATTATACGAAAAACAAATCTGCTTGTGGCTATCCAGTATAAAATACTGGATTTTAAGCTTTCACAGTGTATATCTCCAGCAGAATATACAGGAAGCAAAATATTTTATGTCCCTAATACCAATAATTTATTATGGATATAAATTATCCTTTGTCCCTAATTATTGGATATTATTCTTAACATGGTATATCTGCACCATACTATACAGGAAATAAATTTTTTAATTATTTAATTGCATAATATTGTTTAAATCTAGAACACAAATTTTAAATTATTTAAATGCAGTAAATTATTCTAGATACAAATTTTTTATTGTTTTACCCTTACCTATTATAATATACTGGCTTATATCTCTTCATAAGTAGCATTTCCAGCATATTTTATAGGGAGTAACCAAAATTGGTCAAATTTAGGGTAAAAAATTCCGGATTATTCACATCCAGTATTAAATACAGGAAATTGTGTTTTAACAATGTATACGTCCGGTATAATATACAGGAAATAAATATATTAAATTAGTTAATTCCAGAAAATTATTCTAGATACCAAGTTTTCACTATTTTCAACATCTCCATTATAATATACTAGCTTATATCCCTTGGTATAAGCAGCATTCCAGCATTTTTTTTATAGGGAGTAACCAAAATTGGTCAAATTTAGCGTAAAAAATTATGTATTTTTCACGTCCAGTATTAAATACGGGACATAGTAGTGTAATATATAGGAAACAAAATATTAAATTATTTAATTCAAGTAAATTATTCTAGATACCAAGTTGCATAATTTAAGAAGCTGTTGGAGTCAGGAGCCCGCCTATAGAACGGAGGCTGTTTATTTTAAATTGGAGAAATATATATTAAAATACACCATAAAATATATAAAAAAAATGTTTTACACTTCCCTATTATAATATACTGGTTTATATCCCTTCATAAGTAGTATTTCCAGCATATTTTATAGGGAGTAACCAAAATTGGTTGAATTTAGGGTAAAAAATTCCGGATTATTCACGTTGTCACGACCCCAACCCCGGCCGTGATGGCGCCCAACACAATGCTAGGCAAGCCCGACCAACTAACATCTCACAATCTCTTTCTTTATAATTCAATACTAATTTTCGGGATTTAATACCAATTTAATATAAATAGAAGTATGAATTTAACAAATGAAATGTGCGGAAACCATAATCACGAAAAATCTCTGTAAAACAGCCCACTGATCCGGTGTCATAAGTCTGAGCCTCTAATACAAGGTTTCAACAATATAATACAGAAATATGTCTAAAATGCGGAATAATAAGTGGAGATAGAAGGAGAAATCGGGTCTGAACGCCATGCAGTTACCACGATAACTCCGATGAAAACAGAACGGCAGGAAAGCTCGCTCTATGCCTCAGGAATACCTGTACCTACACACATGGTGCAGGGAGTAATGTGAGTACTCCGACCCAGTGAGTAATAACAATAAATAATGGCTAACAGTATGAAATCACGTAAAGGCACTAAGCAGTTCTATATCAAAACAGTAAAATCATTTAAACATCAGTGAATGAGGAAATCATGTGAAATTCTTTTAACCAGGTAAAACAGATATAATCAGTATAAATCAGCTCCTCAAAAATTTTAGTTCATTTATTCGTTCTTATCCTCAGTTCTCAATTCATATACTTCTCACGATAACCGAGTCAATAAATATATATATCGCTGCGGCGTGCAGCCCGATCCGTATATCGCTGTGGCGTACAACCCGATCCATAATAATAATAGTCGACTGCGCTCACTGGGGGTGTGCAGACTCCGGAGGGGCTCCTTCAGCCCAAGCGCTTTATAATTGTTGCGGCGTGCAGCCCGATCCATATAAGTAAATGTTGCGGCGTGCAGCCCGATCCATAATGTGTAATTGCTGCGGCGTGTATGTGTATAATATATATATCTGCTGCGGCGCGCAGCCCGATCCATATAATATAAACTATCCTCACTATTGGGTCCTCGACCCCTCTCAGTCATTTAAAAATCACAGCCTCTCGGGCATAATGTACGGTCGGGATCTCAGCCCTCATATCTCTTCCTATTTATGATTAACATTTCAAAATTTTGGTTCATATCATTCTTAAACAATTGGAAACATGACTGAGGATATAATTCTTTAATAAAATAAGTGAGAAAAATAGTCAAAAATCCCCTAAGGGTTCTACAGGTCGGCACAAGGCCCCAAGCATGGCAACAAGCCCAATTCACAACAATAAAGTATATGTCTCAATCAAAAATGTAGTAAAATATCATTCGGGATGGACCAAGTCTCTATCCCCATAGCATTGAACCTCTCACTCGTCACACAACGTGCATCTCAACTTAGTATAGCACTACATTGTGCAAATCCGGGGTTTCAAGCCCTTAGGACATCATTTAAAATCATTACTCACCTCAAACTGGCCAAATCTCTAGCTCGCTATGCCCTTGCCTCTCAAATTGGCCTCCACGCACGTCGAATCTATCCAAAATCAGAACGAATAGGTCACAATATGCTAAGGGAACATAGCCCAAGCGAAAACATTCGAAAAAATATCAAAAATCTCGAAATTAGCAAAACACGAGCCCCAGGGCCACGTCTCGGAATAGGGTAAAATTTACATTTTCAGAATCCTCATACCCTCACGAGTCTAACCACACCAAAATTATCCAATTCCGATACCATTTGGTCCTTCAAATCATTATTTTACATTTTTGAAAGTTTTCACAATTTTCTTCCCAAATTCCATCCCAAATCATGAATCGAATGATGAATTCAATGATAGATTCATGTACTCTAGCCAAATATGAGTTAAAATCACTTACCCCGATGAATTTCTTGAAAAACCCTCGAAAAATCGCCAAAATCCGAGCTCACTAGGTCAAAATATCAAATAAAACCCAAAATCGACTGCAGTCCGCACCAATTGACCGCGGTCTGCACAAGCCAGCGCGGTCCGCGCGACACCTACCGCGCCCGCGCCCGTTTTTGTGCAGTCTGCGCGATGCTTTCCGCGGCCGCGCCCCTTCCGCGAATGCCTACCGCGGTCGCGCCCCTGCAGTCCTCTTGGACCTGCTACAGCTGCTGCATTTTTCTGTTATATTTTTCAACTCCAAACTTCCCGTTAGCCATCCGAAATCATCCCGAGGCCCCTGGGACCTCAACCAAAAGCACCAACGCTTCCTAAAACATCCTCCAAACTCGTTCCAATCCTCAAAACACCTCAGATAACATCAAAACCATCAAATTACGTCGAATTCAAGCCTAAGAACTCCAAGAACTCTTGAATTATGCTTTCGATCAAAAAGTCTATCAAATTTCGTCCGGATGACCTGAAATTTTGCACACACAACCCAAATGACACAACGAAGCTACTACAACTCTAGGAATTCTATTCCGACCCCTATATCAAAATCTCGCCTATCAACAGGAAATTGCCAAATATCAATTTCGCCAATTCAAGCCTAAATCTTCTCTACAACTCCAAAACCCATTCTGATCGCGCTCCTAAGTCACAAATCACCTCCCGAAGCTAACCAAACCATCAAAACTCATATCCGAGCCCTCTAACACATAAGTCAACATATGGTTGACTTTTTCTCACTTAAGCCTTCTTAGAAGAGACTAAGTGTCTCATTTCTTACCAAAATCACACCAACCGTACACCAATCAACCCGATCACATAAAACGCGGATAACGAAGCATAAATAAGCTGAAATGGGGGAAAACGGAGCGGTAACTCATGAGACGACTGGTCGGGTCGTCACACACGTGCAGTATTAAATAAAGGACATTATGGTTTAAACAACGTATACGTCCAGTTTAATATACAGGAAATAAATATATTAAATTATTTAATTCTAGTAAATTGTTCTAGATGCCAAGTTTACACTATTTTCCACTTCTCCATTATAATACACTGGATTGTATCCCTCCATAAGTAGTATTTCTAATATTTTTTATAGGGAGTAACTAAAATTGGTCAAATTTAGCGTAAAAAATATTGTATCTTTCACGTTCAGTATTAAATACTGGACATTATGTTTGAACAATATATATCTCCAGTGTAATATCCAGGAAACAATACACTAAATTATTTAAATCCAGAAAATTGTTCTAGATACCACGTTTTCACTATTTTTCATTTCTCCATTATAATATACTGGTTTATATCCCTTCATAAGTAGCATTTCCAGCATATTTTATAGGGAGTAACCAAAATTGGTCGAATTTAGGGTAAAAAATTCCGGATTATTCACGTCCAGTATTAAATACAGGACATTATGGTTTAACAATGTATACGTCCAGTGTAATATATTGGAAATAAATATATTAAATTATTTAATTCCAGTAAATCATTCTAGATGCCAAGTTTATACTATTTTCCACTTCTGCATTATAATACACCAGCTTATATCCCTCCATAAGTAGCATTTCCGGCCATTTTTATAGGGAGTAACAAAAATTTGTCAAATTTAGCATAAAAATTTCTGTATTTTTCACGTCCAGTGTTAAATACTGGACATTACGTTTGAACAATATATACCTCCAGTGTAATATCCAGGAAATAAAATATTAAATTATTTAATTCCAGAAAATTGTTCTAGATATTATGTTTCCACTATTTTCCATTTCTCCATTATACTATACTGGCTTATATTCCTTCATAAGTAGCATTTCCAGCATATTTTATAAGGAGTAACCAAAATTGGTCGAATTTAGGGAAAAGTTCCGGATTATTCACGTCCAGTATTAAATACAGGACATTATGGTTTAACAATGTATACGTCCAGTGTAATATATAGGAAATAAATGTATTAAATTATTTAATTCCAGTAAATCATTCTAGATGCCAAGTTTACACTATTTCCACTTCTCCATTATAATACATTAGTTTATATCCCTCCATAAGTAGCATTTCCGGCATTTTTTACAGGGAGTAACAAAAATTGGTCAAATTTAGCATAAAAATTTCTGTATTTTTCACGTCCAATATTAAATACTGGACATTACGTTTGAACAATATATACCTCCAGTGTAATATCCACGAAATAAAATATTAAATTATTTAATTCCAGAAAATTGTTCTAGATACCACGTTTCCACTATTTCCCACTTTTTCATTATAATATACTGGCTTATAGCCCTTCATAAGTAGCATTTCCAGCATATTTTATAGGGAGTAACCAAAATTGGTCGAATTTAGGGTATAAAATTTCGGATTATTCACGTCCAGTATTAAATACTGGACATTTTGGTTTAACAATGTATACCTCCAGCGTAATCTATAGGAAATAAATATATTAAATTATTTAATTCTAGTAAATTGTTCTAAATACCAAGTTTCCACTATTTTCCATTTCTCCATTATAATATATTGTCGTATATCCCTCCATTAGCGTAAAATATTCTATATTTTTCACGTCTAGTAATAAATACGGGACATAGTGGTTTAACAATATATATCTCCAGTGTAATATACAGGAAACAAAACTATTTTATCAAGTTATTTACACTGGAGAATTACCAAATGCTAAAAGATATTTACAAAAGTTATTTCCATTCTCTCCATAATCATCACCAACCATCTCTGGAGGAGTTGAATACCCTGATTTGTGTTTCCAATCTGCATATCCCCATAGACTAAAACCAAGATACTCACGATAATATTTGATTGTATTAGGCACAAATTTCATAACATCTTGACCCTGCATCAACATATCAACATACCTTACAAGAAATGCACCACAATTTTTGTTTCCTATCTGTTTTGGTGATTCTTTCCAGCTAACCACAAATGGTTCATACACATACCCAAATGTAGGATGCAAGTCACCAAATCTACAACGCTCCAAAACCACAGGAATGAAATGTTGATAAGCAATAAGCTGCTCCTTTATAATATCATATTCATCTCCCTTATACACCGAATCATATACATCTATGGTCTTCTCATTCAAGTCTAATACTGCCTGAAAATAATGAGTGCAAGAATCTAATGGAATTTTACCATTTACCAATGTTGCAAGAAGTCGAATTGGACATAAAACATTTTGAACAGATGACCATGGAATACCATATTTATGATTTTCACCCAATATGTATTGACAAAGCCCAAATCCCAATCCAGAAGGGTCATTCCAAAAATCAAATTCATTCCAGTCTTCTGGATGAACATTCCAGTCCTTATATGCAAATTCCAAAGTGTCGTTAAAGTCCACATCTGTTGTTGTTGAAGCAAATGGATACGTATTGATATGATATATATGCTTCTTCCTCGGATAATACAATAAAAATTATATGTAGTACGAATATTAAATATATATATATATATATATATATATATATATATATATATATATATATATATATATATAGGTCAAATATAAAACAAAATAAAATCATGAGTTAACAAGATAAAAGATATGTACATGCCGCATCAGTAAAAGTAAAGTTATCATCTGCAATCTCTTTAAAGAACATTTTTGATTGAATTTTCTCATTGTAATGTTTATATGGCTTTGCTTTCAGTACAGGATCTTCTTTGTAAATATCAGTTACTCCCCTAAAAAAAATAAAGACAGAACAAATATGAAAAACAAAATAAAAGAGATTTGTTAATAACATGTCACGACCCTCACCCCGAACCCGGTCGTGATGGCGCCTCTCGTGAAGACAAGGCCAGCTAGACCAAAACAGAACACCTCATTTAAACAGTTAAATACCATAAATAGTTCTAAAACATGATATAATAACCATAATTTGCGGAAATAATGATAACAACAGTAGAAACCATCCCGACACAGCCCAAACCAGGGTGTCACAAGTCATAAGCAACTAATAAATCTGGATACCAGTCTACTAGATACGAAATCCGATACAGAAGTTCAAGGACATGAAATTAGTAAAATAAGGGAGGCACGGGGGCTGCAGACACCAACAGCTACCTCGTAGTCTCTGTAATCACTGCCTGGACTGGAAGGATCAGCACTCAGGAGCGGACTCTGTGATGCCTAAATCTGCATACACGGTGCAGGGAGTAATGTGAGTACTCTGACTCAGTGAGTAATAATCATAAATAATGGCTGAAAGTAAGAGAACACGCAAAGGCACAAAGCAATTCTATATCAAGCAGTGAAATCACTGAAAGCAGTAAATCAGTGAAAAAGTCAAATGAAATCCCTTTAAACTAAGTAAAACAGGTAATTTAGCAGGTAGATAACAAGTAGAAATCCGCCCCTCAAGCACAGTAACAATCACTCATAACAGTATCAACCCCTCGGGCTCACTCTCGGTACAATATCAGCCCCTCGGGCTCACTCTCAATACAGTATCAGCCCCTCGGACTCACTCTCAAATCATAATGGGTACCCGCGCTCACTGTGGGGGTGTAGACTCCGGAGGGGGCCCTTACGGCCCAAGCGCTATATCAAGCCACCTCGTGGCATCATCTCTCGGCACTCGGTCTCACATTACTCGGCACTCGGTCTCACATCACTCAAGCCACCTCATGGTGTATAAAAGTATCTCAGGCCCTCGGCCTCATATCACTCAGCATATCCTCACAAATGGCCCTCGGCCTCACTCAGTCCGAAAATCATCACAAGCCCCTCGGGCATTAGTAAAACAGTAGCTTCAGCCCAAAACATCAGTTAGAAATATCATTTAAGTTTCAAATATGAATAAAAGTGGCTGAGTTTGTAGAATAGTAAATATCAACAGGACTGAGTTCAAGTAACAAGTCAAAATAGTGAGGAATAGTGATAAAAATCCCCGAAGGGTTCAAATAATTGGCACGAAGCCCAAATATGGCAATCATCCCAAATCATGATGATAACAAATAAGTTTCAGTCAAATACGCGGTAAAATCATCGATCGGGACGGACCAAGTCACAATACTCAATAGTAAAAGACCCCACGCTTATTATCCAGCGCGTGTCTCACCTCAATATAGCACTACGATGTGCAATCTAGGGTTTCAAACCCCCAGGATATCATTTACAATCATACTCACCTCGAACCGGCTACAACTCTAGCTCGCGATGCCTTTGCCCCTCGAATGGGCCTCCACGTACGTCGAATCTAACCAAAAGTAGAACGAATACGTCACAATATGCTAAGTTAACAAAGCCCAAGTGAAAACAATAGAAAAATATCAAAAATCCCGAAATTAGCAAAAATCGGGCTCGGGTCGACTTCTCGAAACTCAGAAATTTTAACATCAACAAGGTCCTTATCCTTCCACGTGTTCATATATATCAAAAGTTCTCAAATCCGACCTCAAATGGTCCTTCAAATCCCAATTCAAAAGTTCAAAATCCCAAGCCCTAGTTCTTTCATTTTTAGCTTAAGTTCCATGAATTTCTAGGTTAATTTCACAGTAGAATCACGTTTTAGGTTCAAAAATCTTACCTCTAATCAGTTCTCCTTGAATCTCTCTTCAATATCCCTCAAAGAGCTCCCAAAATGATCAACTATCAGTAAAAATGGCCCAAAATCGCGGATCAAATAACTTATAAACTTTCTGCCCAGGTCTGACCCTTCCTTCTTCGCGAACGCGGTCAACCTCTCGCGTTCGCATAGCACAAATTTACGTTGACCAACTTTTACCTTACGCGAACGCAACACGCCAGTTGCGAACGCGATGCCTCCTCTGCCTTGACCTTCACGAACGCGAGACACTTGACGCGAATGCGAAGAGCAAATTCCACTAGACCCCAAATCCTTATACGCGAACGTGGACAACCTCATGTGAACGCGAAACACAAACTCCTAGCCTTCTGCGAACACGAGGCACCTCTCGCGAACGGGAAGGCTTAAATTCTGGCCTTCCTCAAATTCTTCTACGCGAACATGAGGCTCCGCTCGCGAACGGGAAGAGATAATTCTCTACAACAGCTGGGCAGATTTTTCTGCAACTTTCAAACTCCAAAATGGTCTAGTTGACCATCCGAAACTCACCCGAGGCCCCCAGGACCTCAACCAAAAGCACCAACACATCCTAAAACCTCATTCAAACTTGCTCCAATCATCAAAACACCTCAAACAACACCAAATCCATCAATTCACATTGAATTCAAGCCTAAGTTTTCTAAAACTTCCGAAATACGCTTTCGATCAAAAACCCAACCAAACCACGTCCGAGTGACCTGAAATTTTGCACACACATCCCAAATGACATAACGAATCTACAGCAGCTCTCGAAATTCCATTCCGACCCTCGGATCAAAATCACACCTATCAACCGAAAATCGCCAAAATACTAACTTCGCCAATTAAAGCCTAATTCTACACCGGACCTCCAAAACCAATTCCGATCACACTCCTAAGTCATAAATCACACCCCCGAAGCTAACCGAACCATCGGAACTCACATCCAGCTCTCTAACATATAAGTCAACATCCGGTTGACTTTTGCAACTTAAACCTTCTTAAAAGAGAGTAAGTGTCTCATTTCTTACCAAATCTACCCCCAAACGCAAACTAATCAACTCGATCACATAAAACGCGGATAACGTAGCATAAAGAAGTAGAAATGGGGGAAAAGGAGCAGTAACTCATGAGACGACTGGCCGGGTCGTCACATCCTCCCAACTTAAACAAATATTCGTCCTCGAACGAGTCAAGAAACATACCTGAAGCTTCAAATAGGTGAGGATATCTGCTCCGCATCTCCCGCTCAGTCTCCTAGGTAGCCTCCTCCACGGGCTGACCTCTCCACTGCACCTTCACTAAAGCTATATCCTTTGACATCAACTTTCGAATTTGACATCCCAAAATAGCTACTAGCTCCACATCAAAGGTCAAATCATCATCCAACTGCACCGTGCTGAAATCCAAAATATGAGACGGGTCCCCAATGTACTTCCGGAGCATAGAAACATGAAATACCGGATGCATGCTAGACAAGATAGGTGGCAAGGCAAGCTCATAAGCCACCTCTCCAACCCTCTAAAGCACCTCGAAAGCCCCAATGAACCGCGGTCTCAACTTCCCTTTCTTCCTAAACTTCATAACACCCTTCATGGGCGAAACCTTCAGCAAGACCTTCTCACCAACCATGTAGGACACATCTCAAACCTTTTGGTCCGCATAACTCTTCTGACGTGACTGTGCTGTACGAAGCCTCTCCTGGATCACCTTCACCTATTCTAAGGCATCCTAAACCAAATCTGTCCCCAATAGTCTAGCCTCACCGGGCTCGAACCAACCAACTGGGGATCTACACCGCCTCCCATACAAAGCCTCATATGGAGCCATCTGAATACTCGACTGGTAGTTGTTGTTGTAGGCAAACTCTGCAAGCGGTAGAAACTTATCTCATGAACCTCTGAAATCAATAAAACAAGCACGCAACATGTCCTCCAATATCTGAATAGTACGCTTGGACTGCCCGTCCGTCTGAGGATGAAAAGTTGTGCTCAACTCCACCTAAGTACCCAACTCTCGCTGAATAGACTTCCAAAACTAGGAAGTAAACTGAGTGCCTTGATCTGATATGATGGAAATTGGGACACCATGCAACCGAGCAATCTCCCGAATATATATCTCTGCCAACTACTCTGAAGAATAAGTAGTACACACAGGAATAAAGTGCATAGACTTGGTCAGCCGATCCACAATCACCCAAATAGCATCGAACTTCTTCAAATTCGTGGAAGTCCAACAACAAAGTCCATAGTGATCCTTTCCCACTTCCACTCAGGAATAACCATCTACTGAAGCAAGCCACATGGTCTCCGATGCTCATATTTCACCTGCTGAACATTGAGAAACTGAGCAACAAATCCCACATTATCTTTCTTCATTCTTCTCCACCAATAGTGCTGTCTCAAATCCTGATACATCTTCGCGGCACCCGGATGAATGGAATACCGCGAGCTATGGGCCTCCTCCAGAATCAACTCTCTAAGCCCATCCACATTGGGCATACAAATTCGGCCCTGCATCCTCAACACCCCATCACCACCAATGGTCACATCTCTAGCATCATCATGATGAACTATGTCCTTGAGGACAAGCAAATGTGGATCATCATACTAGCGCTCTCTGATGCGATCATATAAGGAAGACCGAGAAACCACACATGCCAAAACCCGACTGGGCTCCGAAATATCCAACCTCACGAACCGATTGGACAAGGCCTGAACATCAACTACAAGAGGTCTCTCCCCAACTGGAATGTATGCCAAACTCCCCATGCTCACTGCCTTTTGGCTCAAAGCATCGGCCACTATATTGGCCTTTCCCGGATGGTATAATATAGTGATATCATAATCCTTAAGCAACTCTAACCATCTCCACTGTCTCAAATTAAGATCTTTTTGCTTGAACAAATGCTGAAGACTGCGATGATCGATGAATACCTCACAAGATACGCCATACAAATAATGCCTCCAAATCTTCAATGCATAAACTATGGAAGCCAACTATAAATCATGAACATGCTAGTTCTTCTCATAGGGCTTCAACTGACGAGAAGCATAAGAAATAACTCTACCCTCCTGCATCAATACATAACCAATCCCAACTCTCGAAGCATCACAATACACGGTATATAAACCTTAAGCTGATGGAAAAACCAACACTGGAGCTGTGGTCAAGGCTATCTTGAGCTTCTTAAAGATCTCCTCACACTCGTCCGACCATACAAATGGAGCACCCTTCTGAGTCAACTTGGTCAAGGGCGATGCGATAGATGAGAATCCCTAAACAAACCGACGATAATAGCCTACCAACCCAAGAAAACTACGAATCTCTATGGCTGAGGATGGTCTGGGCTAACTCTGAACCGCCTCTATCTTCTTTGGATCAACCTGAATACCTTCACTGGACACCACGTATCCCAAGAAAGCCACTGAACTGAGCCAAAACTCACACTTGAAGAATTTTGCATAAAGCTTCTCCTCTCTCAATCTCTGCAACACAACTCTCAAATGTTTTGCGTGCTCCTCCTGACTACGCGAGTACACCAGAATATCATAAATGAATACTATAACGAATGAATCAAGATAAGACCGGAACACGATGTTCATCAAATGCATGAACACTGCTAGAGCATTGGTTAGCCCGAAAGACATCAAAAGGAACTCATAATGACCATATTTGGTCCTAAAAGCAGTCTTAAGAATATCTGAATCCCTGATCTTTAACTGGTGATAGCTCGAACGGAGATCAATCTTGGAGAATCTCTCACTCCCTGAAGTTGGTCAAATAAATCATCAATGTGAGGCAAAGGATACTTATTCTTAATGGTTACCTTGTTCAATTGCCTATAATCAATGCACATTCTCATGGTGCCATCCTTCTTCTTCACAAACAGGATTGGCGCATCCCAAGGTGATATACTAGGCCGAATGAACCCCTTATCTAGGAGTTCCTAAAGTTGTTGCTTCAACTCCTTCAACTCTGCTGGTGCCATACGATATGGTGGAATAGAAATGGGCTGAGTGCCCAGCACCAGGTCAATACCAAAATCAATATACTTTTCCGGTGGCATGCCTAGCAGGTCTGCAGGAAACATATCGGGAAAGTCCCTCACAACTGGGACAAAATCAATACTGGGAGTCTCAGCTCCAACATCCCTCACAAACGCTAGATATGAAAGGCAACCCTTCCCAACCATACGCTGGGCCTTCAAGAAAGAGATCACTCTACTAGGAACATAATCAGTCACACCACGCCACTCGATCCGCGGTACACCCGGCATAGCCAAAGTGACTATCTTAGCATGACAGTCAAGAATAGCACGACACGGAGATAACCAATCCATGCCCAAAATGACATCAAAATCCACCATGCTCAATAGTAATAGATCCACTCGGGTCTCTAAACCCCCAATAGTCACCACACATGACTGGTACACACGATCTACAACAACAATATCGCCTACCGGGGTAGATGCATGAACAGGTAATGTAAGACACTCACGAGGCGTATCCAAATAATGAACAAAGTATGATGACACATAAGAAAAGGTGGATCCGGGATCAAATAATACAGAGGCATCTCTGTGGCAGACTGAAATAATACTTGTAATGACAGCATCTGAAGCAATGGCATCTGGCCTGCCTAGAAATGTATAGAAATGGGCTTGACCACCCCTTGATCGACCTCCCCCTCTGGGGCGACCCCTAGTTGCCTGACCTCCACCCCTAGCTGGCTGCGCGGGTGTTGAATTAACTGGAGCAGAAGTCGAGGGCTGACCCCTCTTCTGGGACAAACTAGCAACACGATGAGGACACTGCCTCCACACATGCCCAAACTCTCCATACTCAAAACAACTCCCAGGTGCTGGAGAAGGGGACAGAAGGGAACCCCTTGCACCGGAGTGACTAGTTGATGTACTCAGCATAGAAGAGCCCTAAGCTGGCGGAGCACGGGATGACCTATGAGCTGGAAGGGCACTAAGTAAAGGTTGGCCCTACTGAAACCCATGATAACCACGACCTGAAGATGCCCCGCGATACTTTAGATGGACTGACTGAGCAGACCTGAAAGAATAACCTCTAACATGCTGGAACTGGCCCCTCGAAGGAGCACCACTATAACTGCCCAATCCTCGAGGCCTCTTGGCCTCCCTCTCCTTTCGCTCCTAATGGCGAACAGTCTCAATATCGCGAGCGATATCAACCACCTCCTCAAACGTAGCACCCAACACACTCTCTCTGCTCATAAGAATACGGAGGTGATAGTTAAGGCCATCAACAAATCTCATGATCCTCTCAAGATATGTCGGAACCATCCAGACGGCATGACGGGCTAACTCAGAAAACCTCGACTCATATTGTGACACAGTCATATCCCCTACCTCAACCACTCAAACTATCTATGCAGCTCCTCTCTGCGAGACTGCGGCACATACTTCTCCAGGAAGAGAATGGAGAACTCATGCCAAGTAAGGAGCGCTGCACCAACCGGCCTACGCCTCTCATATGCCTCCCACCAAGTGAAGGCAGCCCCAGTAAACTGAAAGGTGATAAATGCCACACCACTAGTCTCAAGAATCCCTACTGTACGGAGCATCCATTGACACTTATCTAGAAAACCCTAGGTATCCTCGCCCTCAGCACCACTGAATGACGGAGGCTAGAGTCTACCAAACCTCTTAAGACAGCTTTGTTCATCATCCAGCATAACTGGCACAACAAACTCCTGAGCTGGTGCAACCGGCTGGGCTAGAGGTGCCCCCGGCATCTATAGTCCCTACACTACCTGCTCAGGTGTGCGAGCAGCGGGGGTCTGATTGCCTCCCTCGGCCTGTGAAGTAGCTACTGCTGTGGCTGAAACTGCCTGAGCCAGGCTAGTGCAAACTGATAAGATCTGTGCCAAGGCCTCCTAAAGGCCCGAAATCACAATGGGCACAGCTGGTGTCTGAACTGGTGATGTCGGAGCATCCATAGCTGGAGCCTGATCCAAAGCTAGGGCAACCGGTGGATCTACATGTGCTGCCCTCGCCGCTCTACCTCTTCCATGATCACGACCACGTCAACGGCCTCTGGTAGTCTCAGCTGGTGGCATTGGTGGTCGTCCACCTAGTCCGGTAGCTCGCGTCCTCACCATCTGTGAGAGAATGGGATAGCAGAAGTTTAGTACTCGAACCAACAAGTTCGCACGACAAGAGTTTCAAGAATATGAAGTTTTTCCTATAGGTTCTGCAGCCTCTCGAGGATAAATACAGACGTCTCCGTACTGATCCGCGAGACTCTACTAAACCTGCTTATGACCCAAAATACCTATGTAACCTAGGCTCTGATACCAACTTGTCACGACCTTAACCCTGATCCGGTCGTGATGGCGCCTCTCGTGAAGACAAGGCCAGCCACACCAAAACAGAACACCTCATTTAAACAGTTAAATACCATAAATAGTTCTAAAACATGATATAATAACCATAATTTGCGAAAATAATGATAAACATAGTAGAAACCATCCCGACACAGCCCAAACCGGGGTGTCACAAGTCATGAGCAACTAATAAATCTGAATACCAGTCTACTAGATACAAAATCCAATACAGAAGTTCAAGGACATGAAATTAGTAAAATAAGGGAGGCACGGGGGCTGCGGATGCCAACAACTACCTCGTAGTCTCTGTAATCACTGCCTGGACTAGGACGATCAGCAATTAGGAGCGAACTCTGCGATCCCTAAATTTGCACATACAGTGTAGGGAGTAATGTGAGTACTCCGACTCAATGAGTAATAATGTGAGTACTAGATAACTAGTAGAAATCCGCCCCTCAAGCACAGTACCAATCACTCAGAACAGTATCAGCCCCTCGGGCACACTCTCAGTACAATATCAGCCCATCGGGTTCACTCTCAGTACAGTATCAGCCCCTCGGTCTCACTCTCAAATCATGATGGGTACCCGCACTCACTGTGGGGGTGCAGACTCCGGAAGGGCCCCTTACGGCCCAAGCTCTATATCAAGCCACCTCGTGGCATCATATCTCGGCACTCGACCTCATATCACTCGGCACTCGGACTTACATCACTCAAGACACCTCGTGGTGTATAAAAGTATCTCAAGCCCTCGGCCTCATATCACTCAGCATATCCTCACAAATGGCCCTCGGCCTCACTCAGTCCGAAAATCATCACAAGCCCCTCAGGCATTAGTAAAACAGTAGTTCTCAGCCCAAAACATCATTTAGAAATATCATTTAAGTTTCAAATATGAATAAAAGTGGTTAAGTTTGTAGAACAATAAATATTAACAAGACTGAGTTCAAGTAACAAGTCAAAACAGTGAGGAATAGTGATAAAAATCCCCGAAGGGTTCAAATAGTTGGCACGAAGCCCAAATCATGATGATAACAAATAAGTTTCAGTTAAATACGCGGTAAAATCATCGATCGAGACGGACCAAGTCACAATCCCCAGTAGTAAAAGA
Source organism: Nicotiana tabacum (assembly GCF_000715075.1). NCBI lineage: Eukaryota > Viridiplantae > Streptophyta > Magnoliopsida > Solanales > Solanaceae > Nicotiana > Nicotiana tabacum. The sequence goes on along the minus strand of NC_134082.1, from coordinate 211,127,874 downwards.
CCCCACGCTCATCATCCAGCGCGTGTCTCACCTCAATATAGCACTACGATGTGCAATCCGGTGTTTCAAACCCTCAGGATATCATTTATAATCATTACTCACCTCGAACCGGCTACAACTCTAGCTCGCGACGCCTTTGCCCCTCGAATGGGCCTCCACGTGCGTCGAATCTAACCAAAAGCAGAACGAATACGTCACAATATGCTAAGTTAACAAAGCCCAAGCGAAAACATTCGAAAAATATCAAAAATTCCGAAATTAGCAAAACCCGAGCCCCGAGACCACTTCTCGAAACTCAGAAATTTTTACATCAACAAGGTCCTTATCCTTCCACGAGTTCATACATATCAAAAGTTCTCAAATCCGACCTCAAATGGTCCTTCAAATCCCAATTCAAAAGTTCAAAATCCCAAGACCTAGTTCTTCCATTTTTAGCTTAAGTTCCATGAATTTCTAGGTTAATTTCACAGTAGAATCACGTTTTAGGTTCAAAAATCTTACCTCCAATCAGTTCTCCTTGAATCTCTCTTCAATCCCCCTCAAAGAGCACTCAAAATGATCAACTATGGAGTAAAAATGGCCCAAAATCGGGATGAAATAACTTATAAACTTTCTGCCCAGGTCTGACCCTTCCTTCTTTGCGAACGCGGTCAACCTCTCGCGTTCGCGTAGCACAAATTTATGTTGACCAACTTTTACCTTACGCGAATGCGACACGCTAGTCGCGAACGCGATGCCTCCTTCGCCTTGACCTTCGCGAACGCGAGACACCTGACGCGAACGCGAAGAACAAATTCCACTGGACCCCAAATCCTTATACGCGAATGCGGACAGCCTCATGCGAACGCGAAGCACAAACTCCTAGCTTTCCACGAACGCGAGGCACCTCTCACGAATGCGAAGGCTTAAATTCTGGCCTTCCTCAAATTCTTCTACGCGAACACGAGGATCCACTCGCGAACGTGAAGAGATAATTCTCTGCAATAGCTGGGCAGATTTTTCTGCAACTTTCAAACTCCAAAATGGTCCGATTGACCATCCGAAACTCACCCAACGCCCCCGGGACCTCAACCAAATCCATCAATTCACATTGAATTCAAGCCTAAGTTTTGTAAAACTTTCGAAATACGCTTTCGATCAAAAACCCAACCAAACCACGTCCGAATGACCTTAAATTTGGCAGAAACATCCCAAATGATATGAAGAAGCTACAACAACTCTCAAAATTCCATTCCGACCCCTGGATAAAAAATCCCACCTATTAACCGGAAATCGTCAAAATACTAACTTCGCCAATTCAAGCCTAATTCTACACCGGACCTCCAAAACCAATTCCGATCACACTCCTAAGTCATAAATCACCTCTCGAAGCTAAACGAACCATCGGAACTCACATCCGAGATCTCTAACACATAAGTTAATATCTAGTTGACTTTTCCAATTTAAACCTTCTTAAAAGAGACTAAGTGTCTCATTTCTTACCAAATCCACTCCGAACGCAAACTAATCAACTCGATCACATAAAACGTGGATAACAAAACATAAAGAAGCAGAAATGGGGGAAACAGAGCGGTAACTCATGAGACGACTGACCGGATCGTCACATAACATATTTATGAAATAAAAGTACAATAAGTCGAATAGAAAAACTCACTTTGGTAGACGACCTCTTCTCTTGTTATCTTTTAAATATGCTTCAAAATTATCCTCAGAAGATTTGATTGTTTTCCGATAATGCCAGCAACATCTTCGAATATATTTCAAACTCCAATTCATACCTTTACTTGTTCCCTTATATGGAGATTCTAAATGCCAACTGGCATTACGAATTCTTTTTCCTCTACCAAGCAATTCTTCTACTTTTTCTGGAACTTCTTTTCCTTTATAGGAAGCAACTTTTAGATTTTCATTTTCACCTTCTACCTCCTTTATACTTTTTATTTCAGATTTCAATGTGGGTTGCAGATCAGAATAATCATCCAAATGAGGAACAAGCTTAGCAATTTTAATAGGAGAAACATAAACTCCCTCATCCACACTTGAATATAAAACAATTTTTTTATCTGAATCATTTATCTGCATATCAACAACAACAGATTGTTCAGCATGGTCGCAATCAACAACAGCACTAATGTTGGTAGGTTCATCATCCATTACATTACAACTTGATTGACTTGGTAGAGTAAAAATATTAAAATTCAGGCACAAACCCACAGATTTCCTCTTTCTTTTTCTAGTATACAATTTTCCCTGCTTCAAATAAACAAAAAAGAAATGGAAAGATTAATGTCCATTGTAACGTTTTACAACTGTTAAATAAAACAATAAAACTGTGAACACTAACCTGCTGAATCTTTTCAATAATTTCATGAACAGCAAGAGGTGCTTTTTCATTCAACTCCCTTTCAATTCCTTCCAAATTACCTTTACTTTCTTGCATGCATATATAAGAAAGAGTTTCCAGACCAGTACACCCAGGTTCCCTTTCCTTTGGTACAGATGGTGCATTCACGTTTACCATAGGAACATGTTGTTCCACTTCAGGTGAATCCAAAATTATTTTTCCTTGTTCAATATCTCAAAAAATAGCTTCAACATCTGTACCTCCTGTTACAGCATCTGTCACGACCCAAAATCCACTAAGGGTCATGATGGCGCCGGACACCGCTGTCAGGCAAGCCAACCGAAAATACTTAATTAAATTCCAATTCTAGTATTGTTTAAAATTATTTTTCTTTATACATTAAATAGCGAATAATAAAATTTACTGAAATAACCATGAAGTCTTTAACAAGACTTAACGTTTAATAATCTAAAAAATCCTCCCAGAACCCGGTATCACAAGTGCATGAGCAGTTTCAAGGAAATAATATAATACAACAACCGTCCGGAGAACAATGTTGGACGGAAAAAAACTACCGAAAACTGAAAGAGACTCTGCTGGCTATGGGTTGCCTCGAGAAGTGCAACTCACCTAAGTCTCCGTATCAACCATGCTGCTACGCCTAGTAGGCCACTAGAGATGCATGTGCCTGTGCAACCAAAAATGCACAGAAGTGTAGTATGAGTACGAAAACAACGTGTACCCAATGAGTATCTTGTCTAATCTCAAAGAATTAGAGACGAGAGGTCAACTTCGACACTTACTAATGGTCTAATAATGATATATTATTAATGCGAATAATCAAGGATTTATTAAGATTGGCAGTAATTTCAAGTAAGTCATGAACGGGTGACAGTTCCTTTTTATATTAAAAATCTCAAGATTTATAATCCAATAGTTTCCCATTTATTCAAGTCGGGGAGAGCAAATATCAAACCCAAATAATTTCAAGGCAAGCAATACAAGCATGCGCAAATCATGCCAAGGACGTACGACCCGCTCCAACAGAAAGTAAACTGGGCACTGCCGAGGGTCGAACGACGCGAACCATAGATGCATCTATTTAATTTGCTGAGGCGTTCGGCCTGATCCAAAAATAAACACATACACTGACAACCAAGAAGTCCACACGGAGAAATTTTCCAAAGAAAGCCAATCCTCTTTTAACCATCTAATAAAAATGAAGTTTAATCAGTTTAGAAATTCATTTACTAATTCAATGTGATTTAAGCAATTCAAGTTGTCAATAAGTTCACAAATAATCCAAGTATAACATGCTTTTGGGTCCTAAATTACCCGGACAATAGCATAATAGTAGCTACGCACGGACTCTCGTCACCTCGTGCGTACGTAGCCCTCACAAATAGGAGCACATAACCAATTAACTCACCTATGGGGACAATTCCCTCTTACAAGGTTAGAAAGGAGACTCACCTCGCTCCGAAGATACATAACCGGCATTCCACGCCCTTCCAAAGACTCGAATCGATGCACAACGCTCCAAAACTAGCCAATAATGATACCAATCCATTAATATATACTCAATTATTCATTACAATCCAATTTATAACAATTCCTAACCCCAATCGAAAAAATGACGAAAATGCCCTCGGGCCCACGTGCCCGGATTTCCAAAATTTTCGAAGAATAAGTTTACCCATAGCCTCGCGAACTCAAATATATAATTTTCTCTAAATTCCATACCCAAAATCGTTGTCATATTCCAAGAGTATAAATTTTCTAAGTTCTCCCTCAACCCCCAAGTTTTCTACAAATTTCATGCTCAAATCCGTATAAAATCAATATATTTAACTCAAGATAGGTGGGGTTAGCTTACCTTATTGTTGATGAAGAGAATCCCCTCATGAAGCTCTCAAAAATCGCCCCAACAAGAGTAAAAATGGCCAAAACCCCCGATTTTAACACCCTCACTGCCTCAGCATTTTCCGTCCGCTTCTGCGGTTCCGCAGGTGCGGCCCGATATGGTTCTTCCCAGGCTGCCCTTTCTCCGCTTTTGCGCCTTCTCCACTGCAGGTGCGGTCCCGCATCTGCGGCCAAACAACCGCATCTGCGGTCCCAACCCTTTTCACGCCTAACCACTTCTGCAGTTCAATTCCTCACTTCTGCGGGGCCATTTTTGCGGTGAACTCTCCGCAGAAGCGGTTATACTAGCAACCAGACCCCTTCAACTATCCAAAATTCCAAATTTTGATCTGTTAACCATCCGAAATCCATCCGAGGCCCCCGGGACCCCAACCAATCATACCAACTAGTCCCAAAATACATTACGGATTTGCTCGAGGCCTCAAATTACATCAAAAAACACTAAAATCATGAATCAACCTCAAATCCAAGCTTTATGAACTTTAGAATTTTAAACTTCAACTTTCGATGATTAAACCTATCAAATCACATCCGATTGAACCCAAATTTTGCACACAAGTCATATTTGATACTATGGACCTACTCCAACTTCCGGAATCGAAATCCGACCCCAATATCAAAAAGTCCACTTCCGGTCAAACTTCTAAAAAATCTTCAAATTTCTATCTTTGGCCAAATGACTTCAAAATGACCTACGGACCTCCCAATTCAGTTCCGATCATGCTCCCAACTCCAGAATCACCATACGGAGCTATTCCCACACTCGGAATCCCAAACGGACATTGATAACACTGAAATGCACTTCAAGCCAAACTTATGAAATTTCTTCCAAAATGATAACTTCTACAACAGGCACCAAAACACTCTCGGGTCATCCAAAACCCGATCCGACATACGCCCAAGTCCGAAATCATCATACGAACCTGCTGGAACCTTCAGATCCCGATTCTGAGGTCGTTTACTCTTAAATCCAATCTTAGTTAATTCTTCCAACTTAAAACTTACGAAATGAGAATTCTCTATCCAAATCAACTCTGAACTTCTCGGAAGTTAATTCCGACCACGCGTACAAGTCATAATACCTGAAATGAAGCTGCTCATGGCCTCAGACTGCTGAACGACGCACTAGAGCTCAAAACGACCAGTCAGGTCGTTACATTCTCTCCCACTTAAACATACGTTCGTCCTCGAACGTGCTTAGAACTACACTGAAGTAGTCTGAAATAACTATTTAGCACCTCATGCACCTTCCCGTGCTACCACAACTCAGTTGAGCACATTAACTCGATAAATTCTGAAGATATTCTTTTTCATTCAAGCAAATAAGCATTACAGCCCAATTCCAACATCCAAAATTCTATGCCAGACCTGCTTCCAATATACACTCACCATATCAATGACTACACGCAGTACCAAAACACGACTGCATACCTTAGCTGAATTCACCCCTTGTACCATTTTACTCACAAGACCATAATAACATTCTCTGAGCATAATAGTCGAAATTCCACGAATTTGATGCTCACAACGCACCTCAGGATATACATAGTTCTTACTCTAACTCTTACAATACTGCCACGACGGAAGATAGGCATAGAAATTCATAACCAACTACCGAATCCACAAATCATCGGGTCTATACACCTAACAAGAACCCTCACCTCATTCTGAACCAAATAATGATCTTTGCTCCTTAATATATTCCATGTAATCAGATTGTAGTGGTCCTAAATCCAATAATTTCGTCTCACCCAGTACGAACTGTTCATTAAATAAGCCATCCCGGACATGATCAACAGTCTCATATGACGCCACAATGTGCCAATAGGCTACCAATTCGACTGCAATACGAAAGAAAAACGAACTCCGAAAAGCAAATCTGATTACCCCGCTCGCGAATCATACATGCGATGCTGGCTCACAACTAATACGAGCTTTCCTCAAAAAAATAGGAAACAAAACACATAAAAACAGATATGGGGAACTTTACTGAACATCACACTATTGCGGCGCGCAACCCGATCCAAACAGTGTAACTATGGCGGCGTGCCACCCGATCCATACAACACAACCATGGCGGCATGCCACCCGATCCAAACCATACCCATGGCAGCGTGCCACGGGGTGTACACGTAGAACTCACATAAGGAGATGCACATCGAGCTAAATTGCTCATTACAATAAAATATCAAAATTCGATCACGAGCAAGATAAGTGCATAATACCATCCCTGAGGGGACATATCACGTTATAAGCTAAAAGATTCAAGCACAACTAAGGTGCGATATACGATTTGAATCTCAAGAGCCATCTTGCTCGAATAACATCATCTCAATGTGGAAACTTCACACATAAGCAATTTACCAAGCCGTCTCTCAACTCACACGGCGCAATGCATCATTGCATGGAATAGCTGACGACGAAATAACACCCCGACTACTCTCCCAGAAGTAGCGTATTGCTAAATTGAACACATCTGACCTGATATAGAGCCCATATTCACATTAAATCCATCCATAGACCTCAAGTTGATTTCTAATTGCACCAACTAGGCTAATAACCTTTCATGGGTCCATAATAACCCCATTTCTCGTAACACACAAGATCAACCGTCATAACTGGAGAAATCCTCCATAGTCTACAACTCAATAAATCGAGTGCCCTCCAGGCATAAGTTCTCAAATTAATGATACTACCAAAATCTTCATACTTGGTTTAAATCTTTAATCAATCAAGTGACTACATGCCACACTTATACAATCTTCCTGTGGGACACGCTCCCATAACCTACCATAACAAACAACAGGTCCGTACATCCAAACCACCGGTTGTACTAACACTAAAAAGCGATCAATAATCCTTAACCAGGATGCAAGGCCTTTTCCGTGAAACACTGATATCAGGTGATGCTGAAGACAATACCAACTTACCTTAAACATTGAAATTCCTTTCCTGCTCATCCGAGCCCGTGACATCCTTGTCAACACCAAACTGCAACTTTGATCCCCACTTCAAATTCCATACTACTCGCTGCATCTAATATGCCACTATTCAATAGGACACATTTTTTATCATAACTCCGGAACCACTAATAGGTTAACACCTCATCATATAAAAACTTTTCACTTAACTCACTTCAGAAGAACTATAGTAACACACAGGTGAATTCTTATAGCCGTAGAATATGCAAATCTCTAAGTAGTAGTCTAAGCCACCATAGTCCTTCCTAGATCCGCCTACACATAACAGGCCATACTGTAGAATGCTTCTGAATAACATCAATTACGGCGGCCGACAAACCTCACACATACCGTAACCTTTCACATGAATAACTTGATCACGCTGAAGGAACTGATCTATACCGCCAATATGCCAACTCAACTGTGGCTAACCAATCTATCTTCCTTCGATTTACCCTGATTGCCTTAGTAATAATAATAACTCCATTCAACACATAACATACACTCCATCTGCACTCGTCCCGAGTGGCCTTGAATCACGAGACCATGTTGTATCAAATTCCACGAACCATTTCATACCTCCCAAGTGCTACATTGCAAGCCAACACATCATAGATCGTTTTGGGCCTCTTCTCATAAGCTGCTACCAAGCTTGATTCTTAGCCGTACCTACATGCTTGAAATTATTAGGCACCACACTTTACCCTTTGAATCCACAAGGACCGTTGTTGAGAGCCACCCGCTCTGACTTGGCCTCGAATATAATCAACTCCATAAATCTTCTAGCATATGAATACCCTCTCGACGAAGCACCTAGCATAATCACTTCCCTTGACACCCATACTTATACGAGGCGTAAACCCTGAATCCTTTCTCAATCTGAACATGAGCCAACAAGGCCAACCATGGTACACCTTTAACAATCCTTTTGCTCAATTTACCAGTTATGCTCTTTTCCCGTGGCTAAAATAACCCATCAACATGCTAATAATCGAAAACCTCACAAGTAGTTAACCATGCAACCCAATCATAGGCGGTGGGACTCTCCCACTTAGCTCAAAGCCACTATTACACAACTCTGAAATTCACCAGGATTCTTAATCTCTTATTGATATAACCTTGCGCAATCAACTGCCAAAATTCTCCATAGAAGCCTCGCCAATCACGAGACCGCTAACCTGCTCACAGGGAATAACCCACCTGTGGAGTTCACTTCTCAACATCTTCCAACACTGCTGCACAAGGTACAATCACTATGACATCAATAACCAATCCTGAGTCCGAGCTCACTCTCTAGCTGCACAAGTCCATTCACCCCTCGTGGACATCAATTAAATGTGCGGCAACATCCTTCCAATTCAAAGTAATGTTGTATCCTTCTTCATTTCAAGCAGCTCATTTCTGTTATATCAAATCTCCTGCCGCATAATAGCCCATACTTCAAATTAAATCCGTAGACCCCAATCACCAATCACTAAAATTCCCAAATCATTCCAAACTCCCTTTAAGGTGCATAGTCATCCTACCACAAAGCCCACACACAACTCCGCCACTCTCCCACTTTAGCGGAACTCACCCCTTTAATCGACTACTCGACCGTTGCTTCTTATAACTGGCCTTCTAGAAATTTTAACCACCACCTGACACTTCCCACATATACTTTCTCACCATTTGCGGCTCAGTTGTTGCCTTAAATAAATCCATCTTCGCAGTACTTGAACCCTCAAATCGCTGCTAACCTTAAATTTTCCGAAGAAAATCTTTCTCGAGTCGTCAACAGTAGAAACACCGATTCAATCCTGAACCACCATACCCCGCGATATCTGACAGTCGTTCTCCCATATTATTTCATAATATCTTACCCCAAGGTGAATTGCAGAACACCATAACACCGGAGATCTTAACACATACCATTGAGGACGATGATGCTACATCGCAGATGAACATTCCGCCACGCTCGAAAATACCCAAGTCTTGTTCCCCGTCAACCCAAATGGGAACACTCTCAGCCCGATTTCCTTTCCCCTACCAGGAATAAAATACCATATCTATAGAACATGCACTGAGTAAATCTCCCTTCAAGTCATTCACTGCCTCGACACGTAGGCAAACATTCTACCATCATATCAATACGGTAGAATAATCATTCATAAACATCATGGCAACTTGTGCCTAGCCTCAAAGCTCTCAGAAGTACCACTACTGAGCTAGAACAATAGAATATCCTTCCACAAGGCGATGATAATAGCTCAAATAACCACGCAGGGAGAAACACCCGCACCACATTTGTAGTACCATTACAATTCTTAAATTCTCGATTTACAACAAGCGATTCACGTCGCGTAAGATTGAGTAGGAAGGAAACAAGGGCCTAAGCCTCAAGGAATCAAATCGCACGACGAGGAATCAAGAAGGGAAGTACTCCTAACAGCCTTATAGCCTCTCGAGAATAAGTACATACGTCTCTGTACCGATCCGTGAGACTCTACTAGACTTGCTCATGACTCGTGAGACCTAAGGAAACCTAGTGCTCTGATACCACGTTGTCACGACCCAAAATCCACTAAGGGTCATGATAGTGCCGGACACCGCTGTCGGGCAAGCCAACCGAAAATACTTAATTAAATTCCAATTCTTTTATTGTTTAAAATCATTTTTCTTTATACATTAAATAATGAATAATAAAATTTACTCAAAAACCATGAAGTCTTTAACAAAACTTAACGTTTAATAATCCAAAAAATCCTCCCAAAACCCGGTGTCACAAGTGCATGAGTAGTTTCTAGGAAATAATATAATACAACAACCGTCTGGAGTACAATGTTGGACAGAAAATAACTACCGAAAACTGAAAGAGACTCTGCTGGCTGCGGGTCGCCTCGAGAAGTGTAACTCACCTAAATCTCTAATCAACCATGCTACTACGCCCAGTAGGCCACTAGAGATGCATGTGCCTGTGCAACCAAAAATGCACAGAAGTGTAGTATGAGTACGAAAACAACGTGCACCCAATGAGTATCCCATCTAATCTCGAAGAAGTAGAGACAAGAGGTCGACTTCGACACTTACTAGTGGTCTAATAATGATATATTATTAATGCGAATAATCAAGGATTTATTAAGATTGACAGTAATTTCAAGTAAGTCATGAACAAGTGACAGTTCCTTTTTATATTAAAAATCTCAAGATTTATAATCCAATAGTTTCCCATTTATTCAAGTCGGGGAGAGCAAATATCAAACCCAAATAATCTCAAGGCAAGCAACAAAAGCATGCGCAAATCATGTCGAGGAAGTACGACCCGCTCTAACAGAAAGTAAACTATGCACTGTCGAGGGTCGAACGACGCGAACCATAGATGCATCTATTTAATCTACCGAGACGTTCGACCCGTTCCAAAAATAAACACATACAGACTGACAACCAAGAAGTCCACACGGAGAAATTTTCCAAAAACTGCCAATCCCCATTTAACCATTTAAGAAAAATGAAGTTTAATCAGTTCAGAAACTCATTTACTAATTTAATGTGATTTAAGCAATTCAAGCTGTCAATAAGTTCACAAATAATCCAAGTATAACATGCTCTTGGGTCCTAACTACCCGGACAAAAGTATAATAGTAGCTATACACGGACTCTCATCACCTCGTCATACGTAGCCCACACAAATAAGTGCACATAACCAATTAACTCACCTATGGGGACAATTCCCTCTTACAAGGTTAGAAAGGAGACTCACCTCGCTCCGAAGATCCATAATCGGCATTCCACGCCCTTTCGAAGACTCAAATTGATGCATAATGCTCCAAAACTAGTCATTAATGATACCAATCCATTAATATATACTCAATTATTCATTACAATCCAATTTATAACAATTCCTAACGCCGATCGAAAAGTTGACGAAAATGCCCTTGGGCCCACGTGCCCGGATTTCCAAAATTTTCGAAGAATAAGTTTACCCATAGCCTCACGAACTTAAATATATAGTTTTCTCTAAATTCCATTCCCAAAATCGTGGTCAAATTCCAAGAATATCAATTTTCTAGGTTTTCCCTCAACCCCCAAGTTTTCTACAAATTTCATGCTCAAATCCATATAAGATCAATATATTTAACTCAAGATAGGTGGGGTTAGCTTACCTTATCGTTGATGAAGAGAATCCCCTCTTGAAACTCTCCAAAAATCGCCCCAAGAAGAGTAAAATGGCCAAAACCCCCGATTTTAACACCTTCACTGCCTCAGCACTTTCCGCACATGCGGTCCCTCGATCAATTCTACGGTTTTGCAGGTGTAGCCGCACTACCGCATCTGCGGTCCTTCCTAGGCTGCCCTTTCTCCGCTTCTGCACCTTCTCCACCGCAGGTGAGATCCCGCATCTGCGGCCAAACGACCGTATCTGCGGTCCCAGCCCTTTTCATGCCTAACCGCTTCTGCGGTTCAATTCCTCGCTTCTACGGGGCCGCTTCTACGGTGAACCCTCCGCAGAAGCAGTTATACTAGCAACCAGACCCCTTCAGCTATCAAAAATTCCAAATTTTTATCCATTAACCACTCGAAATCCATTCGAGGTCCCCGGGACCCCAACCAATCATACCATCCAGTCCCAAAACACATTACGGACTTGCTCGAGGCCTCAAATCACATCAAACAATGCTAAAATCACGAATCAACCTCCAATCAAGCTTTATGAACTTTAGAATTTCAAACTTCAACTTTCAATGTTTAAACCTATCAAATCACGTCCGATTGACCCCCAAATTTTGCATACAAGTCATATTTGATACTATGGACCTACTCCAACTTTCGGAATCGGAATCCGACCCCGATATCAAAAGTCCACTTCCGGTCAAACTTCTCAAAAACCTTCAAATTTCTGTCTTTGGCCAAATGGCTTCAAAATGACCTACGGACCTCCGAATTCACTTTCGATCGCGCTCCCAACTCCAGAATCACCATACGGAGCTATTCCCAGACTCGGAATCCCAAACGGACATCGATAACATTGAAATGCACTTCAAGCCATACTTATGAAATTTCTTCCAAAATGCTAACTTCTACAACATGCACCAAAATACTCCCGGTTCATCCAAAACCCGATCCGGGCATACACCCAAGTCCAAAATTATCATACAAACCTGCTGGAACCTTCAAATCTTGATTCTGAGGTCGTTTAGTCTGAAATCCAATCTTAGTTAATTCTTCCAACTTAAAGCTTACGAAATGAGAATTCTCTATCCAAATCAACTCTGAACTTTCCGGAATTTAATTCCGACCACGAGTACAAGTCATAATACCTCAAATAAAGCTGCTAATGGCCTCAGACTACTGAACGACGCGCTAGAGCTCAAAATGACTGGTCGGGTCATTATAGCATCTGTTCCACTTCCCTAAGAGACTGCAATTACAGTATTTTGCAAAATATTTTGATTGGATTGTGGTGACCATGTGTCATATGTCACATCATTTATTTTTATAATAAGAGAATCAATATCAGTATAAGCTGTAAGATCAGTCTCATCTGGACTACAGTCTGCTTTTTATTCATTACAAAAAGGACCATTCACTACATCTGTACCACTTGGTTCACCTTGATCACTGCATTTCTTATTTTGTGCATCATGGAGTAATTGAATATCCATGGCTGGTAGCATTGATGACACATCTCCACTATTTTCCTTATTATCTTTACTGCACTCTGGCATTGAAATTTGATATGTTCCATCAATTATTTTTTGCAAGATAGTAGCAACATCCGTACCAGTTGACTAAACTTGATCAGGTGCACTACATTCTATTATTTCTTCATCGCAAGGAATTTTCAATGAATTTCCATCACCTTCTGTTTGTTCATTGGTAGTATTTTCATCACAACAAATTTTCTCTAAACCTCCAACAACTATTGCTGCTTCATCAGTATCCTTATTCTTTTGCCCTCCTTAGAATGATTGACTATCCATGACTGATGGAATTAACGATGAAGCTGCGGTATTTTGCAAAATATTTTCACCGCTCTGTGTAGAAAGATTATATGTCCCATCAGCTATTTTTGCCATGATAGCATCAACATCTGTACTAGTTGAAAGAACTTGATCAGGTGCACTACATTCTACTCTTTCTTCCTCAGAAAAACTTGTGACTGAAATTCCATCACCTGCTGCATGTTTTTTTGTAGTATCTTCATCACAACAACCTTTCACTAAACCTCCAGCAACTACTACAGCTTCATCTATGACTATTTCAATATTCATGACTAATGGAATTAATGATCCAACTGTTGTATTTTGCAAAATCTTTTCACTGGACTGTGGTGTAGAAAGCTCTTATTTCTCATCAGCTATTTTAACTATTATAGCTTCAACATCTTTACCATCTGTCAGAAATCATTCAACAACATTACATTCTGGTCTTATTTCGTGACAAGGACCTTCCAATAAAATTTCACTGGCTACTACAACTTCTTCAGTAACTTGTGCTCCATGAACTGAATCAATATCCATGGCTAATGGTATTGAATCAAAATGTGCTCGACATTCATTATCAGTTTTTTTATTTGCCTCTTCACGGACGGACTCAATATCCTTGATTTGTGCCATTGAAATAGAAGGTCCTGCATCCTCAAAATCCTTATTAAACTGCTCATCCTGTTTTCGTAACTCAACATCTTCCTCTTGTTCATCCAGTTTGTCACCCGGCAAATGAGCAATATCTCTATCAGAATTATTCTCTCCATCAATATAATCTCCTTGTTCATTACTTTCACTATTTTGATGTTCACTACTTTTGTCATGTTCTTCATTTGAAAATCTGGAAGAATCTTATAATTCATTGCTTTCATTTTCAGTATTCACCAAGCCATGATGATATTTCTTTTTACTTTCTTTTTTAACATTTTCAATAAACTTTAGAACAACATCAAGCTTCTCGTTAATAACTTGCAACAATGAATACAATATATTATTATATGAATGAAATCAACACTAAAATAAATTGCCAAACTAGTTAATTACCTTAACAGAGTTCTTAACATGTTTAATGTTTTTCTTCATCTTTGTTTTAAAATTAACATGATCTGCACGTACAATGCCTTCAACTTTGGCAGATACCCTCTGAAAAGAAAAGAAAAATAGTAAGAATTAAGCATCATAATACATAAACATTCTTATTGAGTTTAAACACAATTCAAGAAGGGTAGCATATAATTTTGTACAGTAAATTATTATAACTGAAAAATATAACAAAATGAAATATATTATACTTATCCAGTATAACTTATCGGAAAAATAGCTTACAGATGGCAGTCTTCCAGTATAATACACTGGATGAAATGAATTCATCCAGTATAACATACTAGACAACAAGCTTCCATTCAAAAGACTTCCTATAAAATATACTGGAATAAAAAACCACACAGTATAAAAAATTGGGAAATAATCCTTCAGAAAATAGCTTTCCTATATAATATAAGCCTTCAGAATATACTGGACAACAAGCTTAAACATATCAGACTTCGATTAAAAGGTAATAAAATAATTTACAGGAAACATAATTTTAAATGCAAGTTATTAGAACATAAATCTATTATACGATAGTAGAGATTAATGAAAAGCAAAACTAAATAAAATCGAGAAACAAGTACTTACATTGACAATGTCGCTAACATTAACTTTTGATGAAGGTTGGAGAAGATATGATTGATTCACTTTGAAAAGCTTAAAGTTCTATAAATTAAACAGAAAGATCAATTATTAGACTAAAACAAAATATATGAGCACAAGTATATATTAAAAATTCACATACTATTAACTTACACTTGCTTTAGTAAAGAAATCATTGAAAAGTGTGTCATATTTTGGACATCTAATGCTGGAGTAAGACAACATCCTAATTGGCCCCTGATCCTCATATTTTGAATATTGACAGAAATCATTAAAGACTTCCATTGTCCATACATTAAACAAAAATGGGAATCCAAGTGCCGTATAAGATGCGATTCTATCAACTGTTTTCTTTTTTACCGACTGAGTTGATAGAAGATGAGACAAATTATCAATAAACTCTTCAAAGCAAAAACTGCCCTATGGAAAAGAAGCACAAAGTTCTGCGTCGACTATGATTTTCATAAAACGATCACTTATATTTCTAATATGGTCTTTACCCAAAAGTACAGCTTCTAATATATAAATCTCAACAAGCTTTACTGCATCTTCATCGCAGACCTCGACATCAACACTTACATCATCTGTTGCACTAGCACGGAGTCGAGAACGTTTTTTCATAAACTCATACAAATTATCTACCTTCTAACCCTTCTTAACATCAAAGAAATATCGTTCCTTCAAACGGTTCTCTCTATTATCAACAAAACTATAATCAGATGCCTCAATCTTCAACCCGGTAATAAAATGGAAATCATCTTCTGTAAATTCTACGTCATTCCCAAAAACTCTAAAAACCATTTTAGTTTTATCCTTGTAAAATACTTGGGAAAGCAACATACAGTGAGTCAACTTCCCAGAGTGACCCACCTTATTCAATTCTAAAAATTTCCCAAATACACCGTTTTTAATTGATCCATTTTAGTTCCACACAAAAACAACAAAATAGTTTTCTTAAAATTTCGATCACCTTTCCAATAACAATCAGCAGGAAACCACTTGGTAAAATCATAAAATCTATCTCCCCCCTAAAATCAAAATACAACACATATAAGCAACATTTCATATAATTTTAAGATAAAAACTTGAACATTACAGAAATATGTACCTTCAATATCCTACTTGAAGATTCCATTTCTATGAAATCATGAAAAAAAATATATAACAAATTAGATAAGTAAACAAAATCATAATCCAGTATATATATGAGAAATAAATTATAAATAGAACTCATCCACTAAAATGAACAGGACAACAAAGTTTACAGATTACAGTCTTCCAGCATAATATACTGGATCATAATAAATTACAAGATATGAAACTCCAGCTTACAAATACTGGGGTATACAGAAGAAACATAATCAAAAAGCAAAGTATAATAATCATCCAGTATAACATACTAGAGAAAAAGCTTAAGGATTATATACCGGAACTATTCCCTATAATATAAAATAAGAAGACAAATAATCACTCAAAAAAAGCTTACACACTGAAAGACAAACATTCACATGAGAACAAAATTTTAGTCTAAACAGAGCTCATCCTATATAATATACTGGAGAAAAAACTTACACACAGTAGACTTCCTGTAAAATATACTGGAATGAAAAAAAACTAAATTATATTATAATATTCATCCAGTATAACACACTAAAAGACAAACATTCACATGACAGACTTCCATTATAATATACTGGATAGAATTTTACTAAATTTAATAAAAAAACATAATCAAAACTCACACATTAGACGTCTACTATTCATACACAACAGATGTCTCGTAAAAAATACTAGGATTAAACAACGATTACAACATCACAATATAAAACTAATAATATAGTTACAAAATTACCAGAAATAAGACAACTAATGAACAGAGAAAAAATCATAAAAGTTAAAATACAACAAATATTTAAAACCTAACGGTACGAAAATCAAAATTAAACCTAAAGAACCATTAATAACAATGAAAATTCTAACATATTATCGTAAAAAAAAACAAAACTCACCCATAATTTTGAAGAAAATTGGACCTAACCCAGACAAGATTCGAAGAAAAGTGCTCTCTCAGGAAGCAAAATCCATACAACTGTTGTAAAAACAAAGAGAAAGGCGATAAAAAGTAACTAAACAGTATGTTAAAAGGGTCAAGGGCAATTATGTCATTTACCAATATATTTCAAGTTAAAATGGCTAGAAATCGATTACATTTAGATCGCTGGCTATTTTTCGATAGCCAGCCGTAAAACTGGCTACGCCATACAATTTTATCAATATTAAAAGGTAAGTGTTGAAAGCCCATTTTTATTGGGTGTAACGGGCCACAACCTCTGGACTGTACCCGTCCATACTTTTTTCTTTTTCTTTCTTTTCTTAAGGGAAATTTTTATAAAGCACTATTTTTAGTAGTAATTAGCCATCTATAGATACCATTTGCTATATTACGGATTATAGATACATTTTATATGGTTATAAAATGTATTTGATGTATTTAAGCTATTGTATTCATGAATACAGTAGCAAAAATAGGCGTGAATCAGGGAAGTCCAGCTAATTAGTTGTTGTATTCAAGTGAATTCGACCGTATTCATGGAGTGAAACATAGGATTACAGCTGGACAGATTATTGTATTCGACTATATTCGACTGTATTCACGGCGTGAAATAGGTGATTACACTATTTTTTGTGATGACCCAAAATGTAATCTTTAATTTAAATAATTATCTCGGTATTTTAATACCTTAAAAAGCGCTATCAATAAATCTTTGACTTGCATGCACAGTCTGTATAATTTTCCGGAAGGTTCTTATGTAAAAAATGGATAAAATTGTGAACTAGAGCTTTAAAACTCAACTAAGTTGACTTTGGTCAACATTTTGAGCAAACGAACCCGGATAAAATTTTGACCATTCTGGTAGTTTCGTATCGTGATTTGGGACTTGGTCATATGCCCGAAATCAAATTTGGAGGTCCCTATATCAAATTATCGTCATTTCACGGAATCTAGAAATCTAAGGTTAAAGATTTCTTAAGTTTGACCAGAGATTTGACTTTTTGATATTTGGGTCAGAATCCAGTTCTGAAAATTTTCATAGCTTTGTTATGTCATTTATGACTTATGTGCAAAATTTGAAGTCAATCGGACTTGATAGGTTTTTGCATCGAATATAGAAGTTGGACGTTCTTAGTTTCATTAGCATATTGTGACATATTCGTTCTGATTTTTGATAGATTCGACACGCGTGGAGGCCAATTCAAGGGGCAAAGGCATTGCGAGCTAGAGAATTAGCCGGTTCGAGGTGAGTAATGGTTGTAAATGATGTCCTGAGGGTTTGAAACCCCGGATTGCACATCATAGTGCTATATTGAGGCAAGATACGCGCTGGATGTTGAGCGTGGGGTCTTTCACTACTGGGGATTGTGACTTGGTCCATCCCGATTGATGACTTTACTGAATATTTGACTAAAATTCATTTGTTATCATCATGATTTGGGTTGATTGCCATATTTGGGTTTCGTGCCAACTATTTGAACCCTTCGGGGAATTTTATCACTGTTTCCTTACTGCTTGACTTATTATTTGAACTCAGTCCTGTTGATATCTACTGTTTTACAAACTCAGCCACTTTTACTCACATTTGAAACTTAAATGATATTTCTACATCATGTTTTGGGCTGAGAACTACTGTTTTACTAATGCCCAAGAGGCTTATGATAATTTCTGGACTGAGTAAGGCCGAGGGCCATATGTGAGGATATGCTGAGTGATATGAGGCCGAGGGCTTGAGATACTATTTATGCCATGCAGTGGCTTGAGTGATGTGAGGATATGTTGAGTGATGATGCCACGAGGTGGCTTGATATAGCGCTTGGGCCGTAAGGGGCCCCTCTGGAGTCTGCACACCCACAGTGAGCGCGGGTACCCATGTGATTTGAAACAGTGGTAACAATGACACTGTATGATGCAATTTGGTCAGGTAACAATGGCTGACCACTATGCTGAGTGATTGTGAGGTAGCCCAAGGGGCTGATACTCTACTGAGAGTGAGCCCGAGGGGCTGATACTATGCAGAGCGATTGATACTGTGCCCGAGGGGCGAATTTCTACTTGTTAATTACCTGTTTTACTTGTTTTAAAAAGGAATATCATTTGATTTCTTCATTGATTTACTACTTTAAGTGATTTTACTGCTTGATATGGAATTGCTTTATGCCTTTACGTGTTTTCATACTTTCAGCCATTATTTGTAATTATTACTCACTGAGTCGGAGTACTCACATTACTCCCTGCACCGTGTGTGTAGATTCAGGTATAGCAGAGTCCGCACCTGAGCGTTGATTCCTTCCAGGCTAGGCAGTGATTTGGAGTTACGAGGTAGCTGTTGACGTCCGCAGCCCCTTGTCTCTCTTATCCTCTATCATTTATGTTTTCTTCAGATTGTTGTATCAGATTCCGTACTAGTAGACCTATAGCAGATTCTATAGTAGCTCATGACTTGTGACACCCCGGTTTGGGCTGCATTGGGATGGTTCCTGCTGTTATTATCGTTAAATTCCGCAATTTATGAACATTATATTATATGTTACTATTGTTTATGATGGTTAACTATTTAAAAGAGGTGTTCCGTTTTGGTTTAGCTTGCCTTGTCTCCGTGAGAGGCGCCATCACGACCGGCTTCGGGGATTGGGTCGTGACAAGTTGATATCAGAACCTAGGTTACTTAGGTCTCACGAGTCATGAGCAGGTTTAGTAGAGTCTCGCGGATCGGTACGGAGACGTCTGTATTTATCCTCGAGAGGCTGCAGAACCTTTAGGAAAAATTTCATATTCTTGAAACTCTTATCGTGCGAACTTGTTGGTCCGAGTACTAAACTTCTGATATTCCATTCTCTCACAGATGGTGAGGACGCGAGCTACCGGATGAGGTGGACGACCACCAGTGCCACCCATTGAGGCCACCATGGGCCGTGGACGCGGTCATGGACATGGAAGAGGTAGAGCAGCAAGGGCAGCACCTGTTGATGCACCGGCTGCCCCGGCTCCGGATCAGGTTCCCGCTATGGATGCTCCAGCAGCACCAGTTCAGGCACCAGTTATGCCTATCGTGGTTCCGGGTCTTCAAGAGGCCTTGGCACAGATCATATCAGTTTGCACTGGCCTGGCTCAGGCAGTTTCAGCCACTACAGCAGCAGCTACTTCACAGGCCGAGGGAGGCAATCAGATCCCCGCTGCTCGCATACCTGAGCAAGTAGTGCAGGGACTACAGACACCGGGGGCACCTCCATCTCAGTCGGTTGCACTAGCTCAGGAGTTTATTGTGCCAGTTATGTCGGATGATGAGCAGCATCGCCTTGAGAGGTTTGGTAGACTCCAGCCTCCGTCATTCAGTAGTGTCGAGGTAGAGTATGCCCAGGGTTTTCTTGATAAGTGTCAGCGGATGCTCCGTACAGCAAATTCTTGAGACTAGTGGTGTGGCATTTACCAAATTTCAGTTTACTGGGGCTGCCTTCACATAGTGGGAGGCGTATGAGAGGCGTAGGCCGGTTGGAGCAGTGCCCCTTACTTGGCAGCAGTTCTCCACTCTCTTCTTGGAGAAGTAAGTGCCGCAGTCCCGCAGAGAGGAGCTACATAGATAGTTTGAGTGGTTGCGATAATGGGATATGACTGTGTCACAGTATGAGTCGAGGTTTTCTAAGTTGGCTCGTCATGCCATTTGGATGGTTCCGACAGATCGTGAGAGGATCAGGAGATTTGTTGATGGCCTTAACTATCACCTCCATATTCTTATGACCCTAGAGAGGGTGTTGGGTGCTACGTTCGAGGAGGTGTTCGATATCGCTCGCGAGATTGAGACGGTTCGCCATTAGGATCGAGAGGAGAGGGAGGCCAAGAAGCCTCGAGGATCTGGCAGTTATAGTGGTGCTTCTTCGAGGGGTTAGTTTCAGCATGGTAGAGGCCGTTCTTTCAGGCATGCTCAGTCAGCCCGCCCAGAGTATCGCGGGGCATCTTCGGGTCATGGTCATCATGGATCTCAGCGGGGCGAGTCATCACTCAGTGCCCTTCCAGCCCAAAGTTCATCTCGTGCCCCGTCAGCTCAGGGTTCTTCTATGCTGAGTGCATCAGCTGGTCACTCCGGTGCGAGGGGTTCCCTTCAGTCCCCTTCTCCAGCACTTGGGAGTTGTTATGAGTGTGGAGAGTTTGGACATGTGTGGAGACAATGTCCTCGTCGTATGGCTAGTTCATCTCAGCAGAGGGGTCAGCCCTCGACTACTACTCCAGTTACCTCACCACCCGCCCAGCCAGCTAGGGGTAGAGGTCATGCAGCTAGGGGTCGCCCAGAGGGGGAGGTCGATCAGGGGGTGGTCAAGCCCATTTCTATGCACTTCCTAGCAGGCCAGATGCTATTGCTTCAGATGCTGTCATTACAGGTATTGTTTCAGTCTGCCACAGAGATGTCTCTGTATTATTTGATCCTGGTTCCACCTTTTCTTATGTGTCATCATACTTTGCTCGTTATTTGGGTACGCCCCGTGAGTTTCTTGCTTTACCTGTTCATGTATCTACCCTAGTGTGCGATACTGTTGTTGTAGACCGTGTGTACCGGTCATGTATGGTGACTATTGGGGGTTTGGAGACCCGAGTGGATCTATTGCTATTGAGCATGGTGGATTTTGATGTCATTTTGGGCATGGATTGGCTATCTCCGTGTCGTGCTATTCTAGCAAGACAGTCACTTTGGCTATGCATCCAATCTTAGTGTCATTAGGTTTTTTTGATTTTGTTATGGATAACAAAAATTATTCTCTTATAATGGAAGAATCTTATATAAAAGATGCTGCAAGTTGTTAGTTTATGCTGGACATGAATAATCCAGCATTTTTTATCCTAATTTCATCCAATTTCCTTACTCCCTATAAATTATGCTGGAAATGCTACTTATGAAGGCATATAAGCCAGTATATTATAACGCAGAAGTTGAAAATAGTGGAAAATTGGTATCTCAAACAATTTATTGAAATTAAATAATTTAATATTTTATTTCCTGTATATTAGAATGGAGGTATATATTTTTAAACATTAATTTTCAGTATTTAATACTGGACTTGAAATTCCAGAATTTTTTACGCTAAATTTGAATAATTTTGGTCACTCCCTATAAAATATGCTGGAAATGCTACTTATGAAGGGATATAAGCAAGTATATTATAAAGGACAAATGGAAAATAGTGGAAACTTGGTATCTAGAACGATTTACTAGAATTAAATAATTTAATATATTTATTTCCGGTATATTACACTGGACGTATATATTATTAAACCATAATTTCCTGTATTTAATACTGGACGCGAATAATCCGGAATTTTTTTACCCTAAATTCGACCAATTTTGGTTACTCCCTATAAAATATGCTGGAAATGCTACTTATGAAGGGATATATTTTTAAACATTAATGTCCAGTATTTAATACTGCACATGAATAATCCAGAATTTTTTATCCAAAATTCGTCCAATTTTGCTTACTCCCTCCCTATGAATTATGCTGGCAATGCTACTTATGAAGGCATATAAGCTAGTATATTTTAATGTAAATTTATCCAATTTTGCTTACTCGCTATCTAGAACAATTTATTCGAATTAAATAATTTAATATATTTGTTTCATGTATATCTCCAGTATTTTTAACCCGAATGTGTACAATAAATTATATTATGCTGCAGATATATAATATGCAAGTATATTGATTTATACATAATAAGTTTGATTTCATAGGTTGGTTCCTGGAAATTCTAATTATGAAGCGATATAAATTAGACTACAACAATTAGTATTTTATCACGTAACAGGTATTATATGACGTTATTATATGAGGTGACGTACAACTGACTCTAGTGTACTTGCCAATAATATTTCATTATTAGCTATAATATTTCATCATTACGTATGAATTTCATTAAGTAACCATTGGGTGCAGTTTTTTATGCATTTTTAATCACAAATTATATTATATGTGTGGGAGTTGTATCACAATAATTAGAGCATTTATACTTATACATTATACTGGAGTCTAATTTTAATTTTTTTTATGTATCTTATACTGGAGTTCTAAATATATAATAAGAAATATGGAAAACTCGGAAAATTTTTATCCAAAATAAATTGTTGGAATATCATACACATTGCTTTGTGTTTCGTAATAAATATGATATTTTATGACGTAACATGCAAGTAATTCTAATTTAGTTTCTATAATTTTTTTTTATTTCGTCTACATTTAATTACTTTATTAGATGTAGTGTTTGATGCATTTTTAACCACTAAAATTAATTTATATTTCACATTGGGAGTTGTGTTACAGTAATAATTATATTTTCACTAAAATTAATTAATATTTCATTATATTTCACATTGGGGTATTTTCTGAGCATCATATTACTCTATGCAACACCTGATGAGCTATATGGCCTCTTCAATAATTTCTCCAATGATATAATCTTAGAAAAAAAAGATATGATAGGGGCGGGTCGATAATTTTAATGTGTTTGTACTCTATACCAGAGATACCATTTCAGACACATTTTTTACTTCATGTTTACCCGTAAAATGGTATAGTTGAATTTGTATCGTTATTTATAGACATCTGAATTAATTTAAACCAAGAATGTAAAATAGTTAAAAACAAAAACAAATTGATTAAGTAAACTTAAAGAAAATACAAGCACGACTATGGAATGAGCTTCTCTAGAAGCAGTAATAAGAATAATATGTAGTCATAAAGAGAAAATATTGTTAATAGAATAAGAGCAGGTTTTGCCTTTTTTTTGGGGTACAGTTGTTTCATGTCCTACAATGAATACAAATTCTTCTATTTATAGCTCAATTCAGGTTTTGCCTAACGTTCAATTCGCCTTCAGTCTTTTTATATACAGTTTTAAAAAAATTCCGCTATATAAGGAGGGTATCGTTTCCCTTTTATTCACACAAACTCACCTGTTTTAATTGCATTCTATGCTTCTAAGGCCTTGAAAACCTCATTTAGTATTGCCTCGATTTGCATGCGTCCGGGCGCGTAGCCGAAAAGCTTAAATATGAAATTATGTGAAAAATGATGAAATTTGAGTTTAAAATGAATAAATTTGACTTCGGTCAATATTTTGGGTAAACGGACCCGGACCCGTGATTTGAAAGTTCAGGAGGGCCCGTAGAAAAATATGGGACTTGGGTGTATGCCCGAAATCGAATTCCGAGGTCCTAAGCCCGAGAAAAGAATTTTTAAGTAAAATTGTTTTCTAAAAATGTTTAAGGAATTTTGAAATGAAATCTGATTAAAAAGCGATGGTATCGGGCCCGTATTTTGGTTCCAGCACCCGATACATGTCTTAAATATGGTTTAAGTCATTTCTGTAAAATTTGGTTGAAAACAGAGTCCGTTTGACGTGATTCGGACCTAAATTGCTAAAGTTGATGTTTTATGAGATTGAGAAAAATTCTTTGATTTTGAGGTTTGGTTCATTGTTTTTGAGGTTATTTTGGCGATTTGATCGCACGAATAAGTTCGTATGAATTTGTTGAGTTAGTACGTGTGTTTGGTTAGGAGCCCCGAGGGCTCGGGTGTGATTCAGATGTGTTTTGGAGGGTTTCGGACTTAGAAAATGTTGTAGGTTTCTCAGCTATTGGGTTTCTGGTACTTCCTTTTTCGCGTTCGTGGGAGTACCCCACACGAACGCGATGGGTTAATTGTTGCTGAAGGAATTTCCTTCTACGTGAACGCGTAGCTCAGGTCACGAACGCGAGGATTTGGGGGGGAGATAACCCTTCGGGAACGCGGTCCTGACCACGTTAACGCGAAGGCCAAATGGGCATGGGCAGGGGGTGGGGTAGTTGTCTCACGTGAACGTGAACCCTTGGACACGAACACGAGGGCTCGAGGAGATTACTCTCCGTGAACGCGAGCCCGTTTATGCGAACGCGAAGGCTCACCCAGCCTGACCATCGCGAACGCGAAGAGTCAGTCGCGAACGCGAAGGGCATTTTCGCCCAGTGATTTTTAAAAAGGCCAAAAACAGAACACTTTCGAGATTTTATAAAAATTTCACAAACCTCTTCTTCTCCAAAGCTCTTGAGCGATTTTTGAAGCTTCTCTTCACCATAACCTCTTGGGTAAGTAATCTTTAACTTATTTTCTTCATTTTCCATCAACACCTACTAGATTTTTAGGCCTAAAACATGTAATTAAGGGTAGAAATTAGATAAAAAAAAGGGTAGAAATTAGGGATTTGGGTAGAGTTAGGGCTTTTTGATTATTTGTGATTTAGACCTCGTTTTGGGGTCGAATTTGAAAACAAATTATATATTCGGGCTCGTGGGCGAATGGGTGATTGGGTTTTGGTCCGAACCTCGTGTTTTGACCAAGCGGGCCCGGGGTCGATTTTTGGGATTTTGGGAAGAATGATTGGAAAGTTATAATTGAACATTGGAATTGGATTGTTTAGCACTTATTGATGATATTGAGTCAATTATGTATAGATTTGATTGGGTTGGAGCCGAATTTGAGAGGAAAAGCAGTGTTTGAGGCTTGAGTTGGCCGTGAAAGTTCGAGGTAAGTGTTCAGTCTAACCTCAGCTTGAGGGATTAGGAGTTGAGTCCTATTTGCTACTTACTTCTTGTTGAGTGCAATGTATAGGCATGGTGACGAGTATCTATACATTGTTGTCGAGCATGACCGTGAGTCTTAAATTTGAACATTGTTGTGCTCTTAGATGTCACTTCAGATGCTTTAATTAATGATCTCCTATATTGTGTAAAGATTGAATTTCTCCTCATAGATCTTAGTTCTGATTGAGTATTGTCATTAATTAAGCTGAGTACAAAATGAGTTAGGATTTGGTAATAGCTGATTCTCCCTTGCCGGGATTACTGTTTCGATATTGTTGTTCCCTTGCCGGGAAGTTATTATATTATTTTTGTTCCCTTGCCGGGATTTCTTGAAATTTTGTGATGACTTGTAAATGGAGCGGGTGGTACGCCTACCACAAGATATGATGAAATGGGAGCGGGTGGTATGCCTACCACAAGATCGATGAAATGGGAGTGGGTGGTACGCCTACCACGAGATATAATGAAATTGGAGCGGGTGGTATGCCTACCACAAGATATAATAAAATGGGAGCGGGTGGTACACCTACCACAAGATATAATAAAATGGGAGCGAGTGGTACACCTACCACAAGATATAATAAAATGGGAGCGGGTGGTACGCCTACCACAAGATATGAAAAATGGGATCGGATTGCACGCCTGTAACAAGATGAAACTGAAAGTGAAAGTTGCCTTATTTCTTTTTATCCGTGTTAGAAGTTAAATTGTAGTTTCCTTATTATTCTTTGATATTCTGTTTTATCTGCTACCCCCGAAGCATGTTCCCCTTCCCCAGCTTTGATTGCTTATTACCTATTTACTTTTTCCGCCATATATTATATAACTGCACAGGTTTATCTGGAGTCTGGTCCTAGCCTCGTCACTACCTCGCCGGGGTTAGGCCAGACACTTACCAGCACATGGGGTCGGTTGTGCTGATGCTACACTCTGCACTTATGTGCAGATACCGGAGTAGCGTTTGAGCAGCAATAGTAGCTCGGGAGCTAGCATTCAGTCCACCTAGACACTGAGGTAGCCTTGCAGGCGTCCGCAGGCCCGACGTCTATTCTATCCTATTTTATATTCTGTTATCTCATGTATTCGAGGTAGACTGTGTTATCTTTCTTTCAAACTGATGTATGTAGTATTCTTAGTAGTCCGTGGATGATGTGACACTAGGTTCTGGGTAGAGACATGTATTAGTTTCTAGATATTTGGGTTTTTATATTTATTTAAGACTTCCACTAAATTTTATTTTTCGTTGTCATTTAAATGCTTAATTATTGATAATTTAACTGGCGAAACATGTATAAAAACGAATGAGTTAGTGGTTTCTAAGTTCATGGCTTGCCAACTTCTATGAGTAGGTGCCATCATGACTCCCAAGGGTGGGAATTCTGGGTCGTGACAAGTTGGTATCAGAGCTCTAGGTTACATAGGTCTCACAATTCACGGACAAGCCCAGTAGAGTCTGAGGGGTCGGTATGGAGACATCTCTATTTATCCCTCAGAGGCTACAGAGTTAGAAAATTTTCACATTTGTTCTTTCCTGTTATGCGATTTTGTTTCTCAATACTGATTGCCTTCCTACTCTGTTCTTTCAAGATGGAGAGGACACACGCTTCCTCATTTTACGCTCAATAGCCTAAGCCCCCAGCAGCAGCTCCTACGAGGGGCAGAGGGCGAGGGCGAGGCCCTGCTAGAGGCTGAGTTAGGGGAAGAGCTCAGCCCCAAGCAGCAGCTCCAGTGGTGGAGCCTTAGGTTGATTTTGATGAGGAGGTTCCGGCCCCAGCGATTCCGGTGGGCCCAGCTCAGGTCTCGGAAAGGTTTATTACTACCCCAGTTCTTCAGGATGCTCTAGTCCAATTAGTGGGCGTCATGGAGAGTGTCACCCGAGCAGGTTTGCTTCCTGTAACACCAGCCGTCTCTCAGTTTGGAGGAGGGGCTCAGACTCCTGCTACTCGCACTCTGGAGCAGGTAGCTCCTTAGATTCAGACTCCAACGGTTCAGCCAGTTGGGGTAGTCCAGTCGGGTGTAGTAGCTTAGACCGGGGACGGATTAGCCATGTTTGTCGATGCTTTGTAGAGGCTGGATAGGTTCACCAAGCTCTTCACTACTACATTTAGCGGTGCTTCTTTTGAGGATCCCCAGGATTTTCTATACAGTTGCCACGAGGTTCTCAGGAACATGGGTATTGTTGAGACCAATGGGGTTGATTTTGCTACATTTCACTTGTCTGGATCCGCCAAGACTTGGTGGAGGGATTATTGCTTAGCTAGACCAGTCGGTTCGCCAGCCTTGACTTGGGAGCAGTTTTCAGTGTTGTTTCTGGAGAAGTTTCTCCCCATTACTTAGAGAGAGGCCTATCGGAGGCAGTTTGAGCACCTCCAGCAGGGTTCTATGACTATTACCCAGTATGAGACCAAGTTCATTGACTTAGCTCGCCACGCTCTTGTCATACTTCCTACCGAGGGAGAGAGGGTGAGAAGGTTTATTAATGGTATGATTCAGCCAATTCGTCTTCAAATGGCTAGGGAGACTGAGAGTGAGATCACCTTTCAGGAGGCGGCCAATGTGGCCCGCATAGTTGAGATGGTTCTATCGTAGGGAGGTGGTCATGGGTCGGATAAGAGGCCCCGTCATTCAGGCAGATTTAGTGGTACCTCGTTTGGAGGTAGAGATTCATATGGTAGAGGCCATCCTCCTAGGACCTTTCAGTCAACTCTTTAGGTTTCTCACGGTGCTTCAGGTAGCCGTGGTCCTCCGATGCAGTATTCTGATCAGCAGTCCTTCAGTGCACCACCAACACCTATTAGTGCACCACCACTTCAAAGTTTCCAGGCTCGTCAGCCCCAGCAGCCGAGGGCTTGTTTTACTTGTGGCGACATGAGGCACATTGCTAGGTATTGCCCTCGAGCTTCGAGCAGTTCTAAGCATCAGTGTTCTCGTGCTATGGTTTAGGCCCCAGGTGTTCCATAGGCCACACAGTCAGCTAGGGGTGAGGGTAGAGGTTCTAGAGGTGGTGGTAGAGGTCCTAGAGGTGGAGCTCAGGCCATCGGAGGTGGAGACCAGCCAGTAGTAGGTCGTCCCAGAGAGGTAGTTCAGGGTGGTAGGGCCCAGCCCCGATGTTAGGCCATTCCAGCTAGGCCCGAGGCTAAGGCTTCAGATGCAGTCATTGCAGGTATTATTCTAGTTTGTGATAGAGATGCTTCGCTGCTATTTGATCCAAGGTCTACGTACTCGTATGTGTCGCCTTATTTTGCACCGTATCTGATTATGCCTAGTGATTCATTGAGTGATCCTGTTTATGTGTCTACACCGGTGGGTTATTCTATTATGGTTGATCGAGTCCATCGTTCTTGTATTGTGGTGATCGGGGGTCTAGAGACTCGCGTGGATTTATTGCTTCTAGACATGGTCGATTTCGATGTTATATTGGTGATGGACTGGTTATCCCCGTACCACACTATCTTGGATTACCATGCCAAGACTGTGACCTTAGCCTTACCGGATTTGCCCCGTTTAGAGTGGAGAAGGACTCCTGGTCAATCTACTCGTAGTGTCATTTCGTATGTGAAGGCTCGGCGTATGGTCGAGATGAGGCCTATTTAGCTTATGTTCGTGATTCTAGTGCTGAGGTTCCCTCTATTGATTCTATGCCCGTGGTTCATGAGTTTCTTGAGGTTTTCCCTTCAAACCTGCCGGGGATGACACCTGACAGGGATATTGATTTCTGCATCGATTTGGCTCCGAGTATTCAGCCCATTTCTATTCCGCCATATCGCATGGCCCCGCCAGAGTTGAAAGATTTGAAGGAGCAGTTGCAAGACTTGCTTAAGAAGGGTTTCATTAGGCCCAACATTTCGGCTTGGGGTGCGTCAGTGTTGTTCGTTAAGAAAAAGGATGGATCGATGAGAAAGTGTATTGATTACCGGTAGTTGAACAAGGTTAGGATCAGGAATAAGTATCCACTGCCGAGGATTGATGATTTGTTCGACCAGCTTCAGGGTGCCAAGGTATTTTCAAAGATTGACTTGAGATCTGGCTACCATCAGTTGAGGATTAGGGCATCCGATGTCCCTAAGATAGCATTCCACATCCGGTACGGGCATTATGAGTTCTTGGTTATGTCATTCGGGTTGACAAATGCCCTAATAGCTTTTATGGATTTGATGAACCGAGTGTTTAGGCCTTATTTGGACTCATTAGTGATTGTCTTCATTGATGATATCTTGATATATTCCCGTAGCCAGGAGGAGCACGAGCAACATCTTAGAGTGATTCTTCAGACTCTGAAGGATAGTTAGTTATATGCTAACTTCTCGAAGTGTGAGTTCTGATTGAGTTAAGTTGCATTCCTGGGTCATGTTGTGTTAGCAGAGGGTATTCAGGTTGATCCGAAGAAGATTGAGGCAGTCAACAACTGTCCTAGACCAGCATCAGCTACAAAGATTTGGAGTTTCTTGGGATTAGCAGGCTACTATCGTCGGTTCGTGGAGGGATTTTCATGTATTGCAGCCCCGATGACCAGGTTGACCCAGAAGGGTGCCTAGTTCAGATGGTCGGACGAGTGTGAGGCGAGCATTCAGAAGCTCAAGATAGCTCTGACTACGACACCGATGTTGGTTTTGCCCACAGGTTCAGGGCCTTATACAGTTTATTGTGATGCATCTCGTATTGGGCTTGGTGCAGTGTTGATACAGGATGGAAAGGTCATTGCCTATGCTTCGAGGCAGTTGAAGATTCATGAGAAGAACTATCTGGTTCATGATTTAGAGTTGGCAGCTATTGTTCACGCATTGAAGATTTGGAGGCACTATCTGTACGGTGTAGCGTGTGGATCATAAGAGTCTTCAATATTTGTTCAAGCAAAAGGAGTTGAATTTGAGGCAGAGGAGGTGGTTGGAGTTGTTGAAAGATTATGACATCACTATTTTATATCACCCAGGGAAAGGCCAATCTGGTGGCCGATGCCTTGAGTAGGAAGTCAGTCAGTATGGGCAGTCTTGCTTATATTCCAGTCGGTGAGAGACCGCTTGCCTTGGATGTTCAGGCTTTGGCCAATCGGTTTGTGAGGTTGGATATTTCTGAGCCTAGTCATGTATTAGCGTGCACGGTCTGTTGTTCTTCATTATTGGAGCATATCCGTAAACGACAGTATGATGATCTTTATTTGTGTGTCCTTAGAGACATGGTGCAGCGTGGAGGTGCCAAATAGGTTACCTTAGGTGATGATGGAGTTTTGAGATTGCATGGTCGAGTTTGTATGTCTAATGTGGATGGGCTTCGAGAGTTGATTTTAGAGGAGGCCCATAGCTCCAGGTACTCTATTCATCCGGGCGCCGCGAAGATGTATCAGGATTTGCGGCATTATTGGTGGCGTAGAATGAAGAAGGATATTGTAGCATATGTAGCTCGATGTGTGAATTATCAGCAGGTTAAGTATGAGCATCAGAGGCCTTGTGGATTGTTTCAGAGGAGCTTCCCAAGTGGAAGTGGGAGCGGATCACTATGGACTTCGTTACTGAACTTCCGCTGACTCGGAAGAAGTTCGACGTAGTTTGGGTCATTGTTGATAGGCTGACCAAGTCAGCGCATTTCATTCATGTGGCAGTCCCTTGTTCATCCGAGAGGTTAGCTGAGATCTATATTCGGGAGATTGTTCGCCTTCATGGTATGCCGGTATCTATTATTTCGGACCAAGGTACGCAGTTTACTTTGCATTTCTGGTAGAGCAGTTCAGCAAGAGTTGGGCACCCAGGTTGAGTTAAGTACAACATTTCATCCTCAAACGGAAGGGTCGTCCGAGCGAATTATTCAGATATTAGAGAATATGCTCCGAGCTTATGTTATTGACTTTGGAGGTTCGTGGGATTAGTTCTTGCCTTTAGCAGAGTTTGCCTATAACAACAGCTACCATTCGAGTATCCAGATGGCTCCTTATGCGGTTTTATATGGTAGGTGGTGTCGATCTCCGGTTGGATGGTTTGAGCCGGAAGAGGCTCGGTTGTTGGGTACAGATCTGGTTCAGGAGGCCTTGGACAAGGTCAGGATCATTCAGGATAGGCTTCGTACAGTTCAGTCTAAGTAAAAGAGTTATGCAGACCGCAAGGTTAGAGATGTGGCTTTCATGGTTGGTGAGCGAGTATTGCTCCGAGTGTCGCCTATGAAGGGTGCGATGAGATTTGGTAAGAAGGACAAGCTTAGCCCTAGGTTCATTGGTCCGTTTGAGATTCTTGAGCGAGTGGGAGATGTTGATTATAGAATTGCATTGCTGCCGAGCTTATCAAGCGTGCATCTAGTGTTTCATGTGTCCATACTTTGGAAGTATCACGACGATCCATCCCACGTGTTAGATTTCAGCACTGTCAAGTTGGATAAGGACTTGTCTTATGAGGAGCAGCCGGTGGCTATTCTAGATCGGCAGGTTCGTCAGTTGAGGTCGAAGAGTTTTTCTTCTACTCGTGTTCAGTGGAGAGGTCAGCCTCCTGAGGCATCGACCTAGGAGTCCGAGTCTGATATGCGGAGCCGTTATCCTCATCTTTTCCCCGACTCAAGTACTTCTTTCTTCTATCCGTTCGAGGATGAACGGTTGTTTTAAAGGTGGAGAATGTGACGACCCAAAGGGTCATCACCTATTTTAAACTGCATTCTATGCCTCCAAGGCCTTGAAAACCTCATTTAGAGTTGCCTCAATTTGCGTGCGCAGTCCAGATGCGTAGCCGGAAAGCTTAAATATGAAATTATGTGAAAATGATGAAATTTGAGTTTAAAATGAATAAATTTGACTTCGGTCAATATTTTGGGTAAACGGACTCGGACCCATGATTTGAAAGTTCAGGAGGGCCCGTAGAAAAATATGGGACTTGGGTGTATGCCCGAAATCGAATTCCGAGGTCCTAAGCCCGAGAAAAGAATTTTTAAGTAAAATTGTTTTCTAAAAATGTTTAAGGAATTTTGAAATGAAATCTGATTAAAAAGCGATGGTATCGGGCCCGTATTTTGGTTCCAGCACCCGATACAGGTCTTATATATGGTTAAGTCATTTCTGTAAAATTTGGTTGAAAACGGAGTCCGTTTGATGTGATTCGAACCTAAATTGCTAAAGTTGATGTTTTATGAAGTTTGAGAAAAATCCTTTGATTTTGAGGTTTGATTCATTGTTTTTGAGGTTATTTTGGCGATTTCTTCGCACGAATAAGTTCGTATGAAGTTGTTGAGTTAGTACGTGTGTTTTGTTAGGAGCCCCGAGGGCTCGGGTGTGATCCAGATATGTTTCGGAGGGTTTCGGACTTAGAAAATGTTGCAGGTTTCTCAACTGTTGGGTTTCTGGTACTTCCTTCTTCGCATTCGTGGGAGTACCCATGCAAACGCGATGGGTTAATTGTTGCTGAAGGAATTTCCTTCTATGCGAACGCGTAGCTCAGGTCGCGAACGTGAGGCTTTTGGGGGGGAAGGGTAACCCTTCGCGAACGCGGTCCTAGCCACGCGAACGCAAAGGCCAAATGGGTCTAGGCAGGGGGTGGGGTAGTTGTCTTACGCGAACGCGAACCCTTGGACGCGAACGCGAGTGCTCAAAGAGATTACTCTCCGCGAACGCGAGCCCGTGTACGTGAACGCGAAGGGTCAGTTGCGAATGCGAAGGACATTTTCGCCCAGTGATTTTTAAAAAGGCAAAAAACAGAACACTTTCGTGATTTTATAAAAATTTCACAAACTTCTTCTTCTCCAAAGCTCT
This sequence comes from Nicotiana tabacum, assembly GCF_000715075.1. Taxonomy (NCBI): domain Eukaryota; kingdom Viridiplantae; phylum Streptophyta; class Magnoliopsida; order Solanales; family Solanaceae; genus Nicotiana; species Nicotiana tabacum. Next base: position 211,094,614 of record NC_134082.1, on the reverse strand, counting down.
TAGGCGATTTTTGAAGCTTCTTGCCACGACACAAAGTCCACTAAGGGTCGTGATGGTGCCGAACACCACTGTCAGGCAAGCCACCACTGAAGTATTAATAAATTTTCATTTTATTTAATTATTTTGAAATAATTTCCTTTAAACAAATAAATAATGAATAACAATCTCCACTAAATAAATGAGGATGTCTTTACAAAATTTAACTACTAAAATAAAATCCCGTGATCATCCCAGAACCCGGTGTCACAAGTGCATGAGCAATTACTAAGGAATCGAACAAAGCACCATAACCGTCCGGAATACAAAATGGACAGAAAGTAAATACAATACACTGAAAGAGACTGTACTGGCTGCGGGTCGCCCCGAGAAATGCAGCTCACCTAAGTCTCTGTATCAACCATGCTGCTACGCCTACTAGGCCACTAGATGCATGTGCCTGTGCAATCAAAAATGCACAGAAGTGTAGTATGAGTACGAAAACAATGCGTACCCAATGAGTATCCCGTCTAATCTCGAAGAAGTAGAGACGAGAGGTCAACTTCGACACTTACTAGCGGTCCAAAAATAATATAATAAAGATGTGAGGAAATCATGGATTTATATAGCAGTTATAACTCACAAAGCTGGAAAACAGGTAAACACCTTCAACAAACGATAAAGGATTGCTTTTAATTATCTTTATCAATTTATATCGGGCTATGAAAGGTAATATCAACATTTAAAACTCTCAGGCAAGCAATATAAGCATGCGCGTATCATGCCGAGATCGTACGGCCCGCTCCAACAGAAATGTAAATTGTGCACTGCCGAGGGTCGAACGGCTCAAACCATAGATGCATCTATTACCCCGTTCGCGAACTATCCTGCAACGTGGTCAACATAAACTAAACAAATACCCTGCTCGCGAATCATACATGCGACGCAGGTACACATAGAAATACATGCTCAAACAACCAATTAAGGATTTATCGGGGAACATTTATCCAACTAAAATCCAATCCTCTTTTAACAATTTAAGAAAATGAAGTTTAATCTTTTTAGAAATTCATTTACTAATTCAATGTGTTTTAAGTAATTCAAGATGTCAATAAGTTTACGATTAATCCAAGTATAGCATACTTTTGGGTCCTAGACTACCCGGACAATAGCATAATAGTAGCTACGCACGGACTCTCGTCACCTTGTGCGTACGTAGCCCCCAACAAATAGGAGCACATAACCAATTAATTCACCTATGGGGACAATTCCCTCTTACAAGGTTAGAAAGGAGACTCACCTCGCTCCGAAGATCCATAACCGGCATTCCACGTTCTTCCGATGACTCGAACCGATGAACAAAGCTCCAAAGCTAGCCAATAATGATACCAATCCATTAATATATACTCAATTATTCATTAAAATCCAATTTATAACAATTCCTAACCCCGATCGAAAAGTTGACGAAAACGCCCTCGGGCCCACGTGCCCGGATTTCCAAAATTTTCAAAGAATAAGTTTACCCATAGCCTCACGAACTCAAATATATGATTTTCTCTTAGTTACATACCCAAAATCGTGGTTAAATTCCAAGCATATAAATTCTAGGTCTTTCTACCAAAAAACCCAAATTTCTACCAATTTACATGCTAAAATCCATACATAATCGATGTAGTTAACTCAAGATAGATGTGATTAGCTTACCTTATCGCTGATGATGAAAATCCCACTTGAAGCTCTCCCAAAAATCGCCCAAGCCAAGAAAATATGAGAGAAAATGGCCAAATCCTGATTTTTATAACATCTCTCTGCCTCCAGCATTTTCCGCACCTGCGGTCCCTCGACCGCTTCTGCGGTTCCGCAGGTGCGGCCCCACTACCGCATCTGCAGTCCTTCCCAGGCTGCCTTTTTTCCACTTCTACGTCTTTTCCACCGCAGGTGCGGTCCCGTATCTGCGGAAAAATGACCGCATCTGCAGTCCCTTCACTTCCAGTCCAAAACCGCATTTGCGGCTCTTTTGGCCGCTTCTGCGGCTCCGCACCTGTGGCCCAATTCTCGCAGGTGCGGTTATGACAGCAACCAGCAAGTTCAGCCTTCCAACAATTCCGTTTTCGATCCGTTAACCACCCGGAATCTACCCGAGGCCCTCGGGACCCCAACCAATCACACCAACCGGTCCCAAAACACATTACGGACTTGCTCGAGGCCTCAAATCACATCAAACGACGCTAAAACCACGAATCGACCTCCAATCAAAGTTTTATGAACTTTAGAATTTCAAACTTCAACTTTCGATGTTTAAACCTATCAAATCACGTCCGATTGACTTCAAATTTTGCACACAAGTTATATTCGACATTACGGACCTACTCCAACTTTCGGAATCGGATTCCGACCCCGATATCAAAAAGTCTACCAAACTTCTTAAAAACCTTCAAATTTCTATCTTTAGCCAAATGACTTCAAAATGACCTACGGACCTCCGAATTCACTTCCGATCGCGCTACCAACTCCAGAATCACCATACGAAGCTATTCCTAGACTCGGAATCCAAAACGGACATTGCTCACACTTAAATGCACTTCAACCCAAACTTATGAAATTTCTTCCAAAATGCTAACTTCCACAATAGGCGCCAAAACGCTCTCGGTTCATCCAAAATCTGCTCTGAACATATGCCCAAGTCCGAAATCATCATACGAAACTACTGGAACATTCGAATCCTGATTCCGAGGTCGTTTACTCAAAAATTGATCTTAGCTAATTCTTTCAATTTAAAGCTTCTGAAATGAGAATTTTCTTTCCAAATCAATTACGGACTTCCCGAAGTTCAATTCCGACAATGCATACAAGTCATAATACCTGAAGTGAAGTTGTTCATGGCCTCAAACTGCCGAAGAACGGGCCAAAGCTCAAAACGACTGGTCGGATCGTTACATTCTCTCCCACTTAAACATACGTTCATCCTCGAACGTGCTAAGAACTGCGCTGGAGTTGTCTGAAATCACAATTAAACACTTTGTGCACCTATCCGTGCCACCACAACTCCGTTGAGCACGTTAGCTCGATTAATTCTGGAGATATTCCCTTTTATTCAAGCAAATAAGCCTTAGAGCCCAATTCCAATATCCGAAATTCTATGCCAGACCCGTTTCCAACATACGCTCACCATATCAATAACTACACGCAACACCAAGACATGACCGCATACCTTAGCTGAATTCACACCTTGCACCATTTTACTCACATGACCACAATAACATTCTCTGATCAATTTAGTCGAAATTCCATGGATCTGATACTCCCATTGCACCTCATGACATACATAGGTCTTGCTCTAACTCTTACAATACCGCCACGACGGAAGAGATGTGTAGAAATTCATAACCAACTGCTGAATCAATAAATCATTGGGTCTATACTCCCGACAAGAACCATCACCTTATTCTGAACCAAATAATGGTCTTAGCTACTTAATATACTTCATATAATCAGATTGCGCTAATCCTAAATCCAATGATCTCGTCTCACCTAGTACGAACTGCTCAGGCAATAAGCCATCCTAGACATATCAAAAGTCTCACATGATGCCACAATGTGCCAATAGGCTACCAATTCGAATGTGATACAAAGGAAAACAAACTCTGAAAAGGAAATCCAATTGCCCCGCTCGCGAATCATACATGCGACGTGGTCAACATAAGTAAATAAACTCCCCGCTCACGAATCGTACCTGCGACGCGGGCACACAACTAATATGAGTTTTCCTCAGAAAAATAGGAAGCAAAACACATAAAAAAAGATATGGGAATCTGTACTCAACATCACACTGTTGCGGCGCGCAACCCGATCCAAAAAACATACCCATGGCGGCGTGCCACCCGATCCACACATAAAATTCACAAAGGAGTTACATACCGAGCCAGACTCAATACAACAAAATACCGAATATTGGTCACAAGCACACTAAGTGCATAATACCATCCCTGGGGAGACATATAGCACCATAGGCTACAAAACTCAAGCACAACTAAGGTGCGACATACGATCTAAATCTCGAGAGCTATCTTGCTCATATAACATCATCTCTGCGTGGAACTTCAACACATAAGAAATTCACCAAGTCGTCTCGCAACTCATACGACGCAATATTTCATTACATGAAATAGTTGACGATGAAATAGTACCCCAACAATTCTTCCATAAGGAGCACATTGCTGAAATGAACTCATCTGGCCCGATATAGAGCCCATATTCATATTTAAATCCATCCACAGACCTCAAGCTAATTCTGATTGCACTGAACTAGGCTAATAACCTTTCAAAGGTCCATAATGGAACAACCATCATAACCGGAGTAATCCCCCACAGTCCATAACCCAATAAACCGAGTGCCCTCCAGGCATCAATTCTCAATTTAACGACATCACTACAATCTTCATACTTGGTTTAACTTCTTCTATCAATCAAACGGCTACATGCCATGCTTATACAACCTTCGCATGGAGCACGCTCCCACAACCTTCCGTAACAGATAACAGGTCTGTACATCCAAACCACCGGCCATTCTAACACTGAAAAGTGATCAGGAATCCTTAACCAGGATGCGAAGCCTTTTTCACAAAGCACCAATCTCAGGTGACGTTAAGGACAATACCAACTTACTTTAAACATCGAAACTCCTTTCCTACTCATCTGAGCTCGTGACATCCTTGTCAACACCGAACTGCAACCTTGATCCTCACTTCAAATTGCATACCACTCACTACACCCAACATGTCAATATGCGATAGAACACGTTTTTCATCATAACTTCAGAACCAGTAATAGATTAACACTTCATCATATATAAAAAACTTTTCACTTAACTCATTTCAGGAGAACTATAGCAACACAGGTGAATTCTCATAACCGTAGAATATGCAAATCTCTAAGTAGTGGTCTAAGCCACCATAGCTCTTCCAGGATCCGCCTACACATACCAGGTCATAATAGTAGAATACTTCTAAATAACATCGATTACGGCGGCCGACAAGCCTCACATGTACCGTCACCAATCACTTGCACAACTTGATCACACCGAAAGATCTGATCACTATCACCAATATGCCAATTCAACTATGGCCAACCAATCTATCTTTGTCCAATTCATCCTTGATTGCCTTTGAAATAATAATAACACCATTCAACACATGGCTCACTCCATCCGTACTCATCCCTAGTACCTAGAATCACGAGACCATACTGTCTCAAATTCCACGAACTATTTCATACCTCCTTTGTGCGCACATTCGCATCCTCAACTGGTACGCCCATCCTGATAATATCTTTACGAATCCGAAGTCCTTTCTCATTTTCCTCCCAAATATAGCATTGCAAGTCAAAACATCATAGAACATTCTGGGCCTCTTCTCATAAGCTGCTACAAAGCTTGAATCCTTAATCGTACCTATAGGCTCGAAATCATTAGGTGCCACACTTTACCCCTTTGAATACACTAGGACCGTTATTGAGAGCCACCCGCTCCAGCTTGGTCCCAAATATAATCAACTTTATGATTCTTCTAGCACATGCATACCCTAGCGACGAAGCACTCGGCAGAATCACTTCCCTCAAAACCTGCACTTATACAAGGCATAAATCTTGAATCCTTCCCCAAGTCTGGGCCTGAGCCAATAAGGCCAATCATAGCACAACTTTAACAATACCTTTGCTCAAATTACCACTTATGTCCCTTTCCCGTAGCTGAAATAACCCATCAATATGCTAAAAACCAGAAACCTCGCAAGCGGTTAAACATGCAACCCAATCATAGGCGGTAGGACTCTCCCACTTAGCTCGAAGCCACTATTACACAACTCTGGAATTCACCGGGATTCTTTATCTCTTATTGGCATAATCTTGTGCAATCAACCGCCAAAATTCTCGGAATCTTCCTGTAAAAACCCCTTTTATACTCTAAATCATCAACCACATTCGCACGATCGATCTCTTTGTCGTACAACCAATAGAATTCTTTGCAGAAGCCTCGCCAACCACGCGACCGCTAACTGCTCACAGGGAATAATCCACCTGTGAAAATCACTTCCCGACATCTTCCAACACTGCTGCACGGGGTACAATCACTATGACATCAATAACTCATCCTGAGTCCGAGCTCACTCTCTAGATGCACCAGTCTATTCACTTCTTATGGACATCAATTAAGTGCACGGTGACATCTTTCAAATTCAAAGTTAGGTTGTATCCTTCTTCATTTCAAGCAGCTCCTTTCCGTTATATCAAATCTCCTTCCGCATAATAGTCCATACTTCAAATTAATCAGTAGACCCTAATCGTCAATCACTAAAATTCCTAAATCGCTCCAAACCCTCCTTAAGAGGTGTAGTTATCTTACCACCAAGTCCATATGCAACTCCGCCACTCTCCCACTTTGGTGGAACTCACCCTTTTAATCGACCACTCGACCTTTACTTCTTATACCTGGCCTTTTAGAAATTTTAACCACCGCCTAACACTCCCCACATGTCCTTCCTCACCCATTGCTGCTCAGCCAATGCCTTAGACCGAACTTTAACTTGGTAGCATTTGAACCAATAGACCACTACTCACTTTTAAACCCTTATGAAGATCATCTTTCTCGAGCCGTCAACATTAAGAACACCGATTCAATCCTGAACCACCGCACTCCAAGATATCTAACAGTCGTTTCTCCAATACCATTTCACAATATTCTACCCCAAGGGCGAATTGTAGAAGTTCACATCACCGGCAAACCTAGTTCCTTCAACAAGGACAACGACACCTCATCATAGAAGAGAACTCCACCATGCTCGCAAATACCAAGTCTCGTTACCCCATCAACCCAAACCTGAACATTCTTAGCCTAATTGCTTTTCCCCTATCGGGAATAAAATACCGAATTCTCTAGATCATGCACTGAGTAAACCTCCCTTCAAGACATTCACTGCCCCGACACGTAGGCAAGCATCCTACCATCACGTCAATACTGCGCGACAATTGTTCATAAGCACCATGGCAACTTGTCCCTAGCCTTAGAGCTCACAGAAGTACAACTACTGAGCTGAAACGACAGAATATCCTTCCATAAGGCGATTACAATAGTCCAATCAACTACGCCGGGAGAAACACCTCACACCACATCTGTAGTACCATTACAATCCTTTAAATTTTCGATTTATAACCAGCGGTTCGCGTCGCGTAAGATTGAGTAGGAAGAAAACAAGGGCATAAACCTCAAGGAATCAAATCGCACTATGAGGAATCAAGAAGGGAAGTACTTCTAACAGCCCTATAGCCTCTCGAAGATAAGTACAGACATCTCTGTACCGATCCGCGAGACTCTACTAGACTTGCTCATAACTCGTGAGACCTACGGGAACCTAGTGCTCTAATACCATGTTGTCATGACCCAAAGTCCACTAAGGGTCGTTATGGCGCCAGATACCACTGTTAGGCAAGCCACTGCAGAAGTATTAATAAATTCTCATTTTATTTAATTATTTTGAAATAATTTCCTTTAAACAAATAAATAATAAATAACAATCTCCACTGAATAAATGAGGATGTCTTTACAAAATTTAACTACTAAAATAAAATCTCGTGATCATCCTAGAACCCGGGGTCACAAGTGCATGAGCAATTACTAAGGAATCGAATAAAATACCATAACCGCTCGGAATACAAATTGGACAGAACGTAAATACAATATACTGAAAGAGACTGTACTGGTTGCGGGTCGCCTCAAGAAATGCAGCTCACCTAAACTTCGTATCAACCATGCTGCTACACCCACTAGGCCACTAGAGATGCATGTGCAATAAAAAATGCACAGAAGTGTAGTATGAGTAAGAAAATAACGTGTACCCAATGAGTATCCCGTCTAATCTCGAAGAAATAGAGACAAGAGGTCAACTTCGACACTTACTAGCGGTCCAATAATAATATAATAAGAATGTAAGAAAATCATGGATTTATATAGCAGTTATAACTCACAAAGCCGGAAACAGGTAAACACCTTCAACAAATGATAAAGGATTACTTTCCATTATCTTTATCAATTTATATCGGTCCATAAAATGCAATATCAACATTTAAATCTCTCAGGCAAGCAATATAAGCATGTGCATATCATGTCGAGGTCGTACGACCCGATCCAACATAAATGTAAAATTGTGCACTACCAAGGGTCGAACGACTCGAACCATAGATGCATCTATTACCCCACTCGCGAACTATCCTGCGATGTGGTCAACATAAAATAAACAAATACCCTGCTCGCGAATCATACATGCGACGCAGGTACACATAGAAATACATGCTCAAACAGCCAATTAAGGATTTATCGGGGAACATTTATCCAAATAAAAGCTTATCCTCTTTTAACAACTTTAGAAAATGAAGTTTAATCCTTTTAGAAATTCATTTACTAATCCAATGTGATTTAAGCAATTCAAGATGTCAATAAGTTTACGATTAATCCAAGTATAACATGCTTTTGGGACCTAGACTACCCGGGCAATAGCATAATAGTAGCTACGCACGGACTCTCGTCACCTCGTGCGTACGTAGCCCCCACAAATAGGAGCACATAATCAATTAATTCACCTATGGGGACAATTCCCTCTTACAAGGTTAGAAAGGAGACTCACCTCGCTCCGAAGATCCATAACCGGCATTCCACATTCTTCCGACGACTCGAACCGATGAACAAAGCTCCAAAGCTAGCCAATAATAATACCAATCCATTAATATATACTCAATTATTCATTAAAATCCAATTTATAACAATTCCTAACCCCGATTGAAAAATTGACGAAAATGCCCTCGAGCCCACGTGCCCGGATTTCCAAAATTTTCGAAGAAACCCATAGCCTCACGAACTCAAATATAGGATTTTCTCTTAGTTCCATACCCAAAATCGTGGTTAAATTCCAAGAATATAAATTCTAGGTCTTTCTACCAAAAACCCCAAATTTCTACCAATTTACATGCTAAAATCTATACATAATCGATGTATTTAACTCAAGATGGATGGGATTAGCTTACCTTATCGCTGATGATGAAAATCCCACTTGAAGCTCTCCCAAAAATCGCCCAAGCCAAGAAAATATGAGAGAAAATGGCCAAATCCCGATTTTTAAAACATCTCTCTGCCTCCAGCATTTTCTGCGCCTGCGGTCCCTCGACCGCTTCTGCGGTTCCGCAGGTGCGACCCCACTACCGCATCTGCGGTCCTTCCCAGGATGCCTTTTTCCGCTTCTGCGTCTTTTCCATCGCAGGTGCAGTAACGTATCTGCAGAAAAATGACCGCATCTGCGGTCCCTTCACTTCCAGTCCAAAACCGCATTTGCGGCTCTTCTGGCCATTTCTGCGGCTCCGCACCTGCGACTCAATTCTCGCAAGTGCGGTTATGATAGCAACCAGCAAAATCAGCCTTCCAACAATTCTGTTTTCAATCCGTTAACCACCCGGAATCCGCCCGAGGCCCTCGGGACCCCAACCAATCACACCAACTAGTCCCAAAACACATTACGGACTTTCGAGGCCTCAAATCACATCAAATGACGCTAAAACCACGAATCAACCTCCAATCCAAGTTTTATGAACTTTAGAATTTCAAACTTCAACTTTCGATGTTTAAACCTATCAAATCACATCCGATTGACTTCAAATTTTGCACGCAAGTTATATTCAACATTATGGATTTCGGAATCGGATTCCGACCCCGATATCAAAAAGTCCACTTCCGGTCAAATTTCTCAAAAACCTTTAAATTTCTATCTTTAGCCAAATGACTTCAAATGACCTACGGACCTCCGAATTCACTTTCGATCGCGCTCCCAACTCCAGAATCACCATACGGAGCTATTCCCAGACTCGGAATCCAAAATGGACATTGCTCACACTGAAATGCACTTCAATCCAAACTTATGAAATTTCTTCCAAAGTGCTAACTTCCACAATAGGCGCCAAAACGCTCCCGGGTCATCCAAAACCCGCTCTGAACATATGCCAAAGTCTGAAATCATCATACGAACCTGCTAGAACCTTCGAATCTTGATTCCGATGTTGTTTACTCAAAAATCCGATCTTAGCTAATTCTTTCAATTTAAAGCTTCTGAAATGAGAATTTTCTTTCCCAATCAACTCCGAACTTCCCGAAGTTTAATTCCGACAATGCGCACAAGTCATAATACCTGAATTGGATCTGTTCATGGCCTCAAACCACCGAATAACGGGCCAAAAGTCAAAATGACCGGTCGGGTTGTTACACTTTTCTTCACCATAATCTCTTGGTAAGTAATCTTTAACTTGTTTTCTTCATTTTCCATCAACACTCACTAGATTTTTAGGCCTAAAACATGTAATTAAGGGTATAAATTAGGGATTTGGGTAGAGTTATGGCTTTTTTTTTATTTGTGATTTAAACCTCATTTTGGGGTCGGATTTGAAAACAAATTATATATTCGGGCTCGTGGGTGAATGGGTGATCGGGTTTTGGTCTGAACCTCGTGTTTTGACCAAGCGGGCCTGGGGTCGATTTTTGGGATTTTGGGAAGAATGATTGGGTTATAATTGAACATTGAAATTGGATTATTTAGCACTTATTGATGATATTGAGTCAATTATGTATAGATTCGATTGGGTTGGAGCCGAATTTGAGAGGAAAAGCGATGTTCGAGGCTTGAGTTGGCCGTGAAAGTTTGAGGTAAGTGTTCGGTCTAACCTCAGCTTGAGAGATTAGGAGTTGAGTCCTATTTGCTACTTGCTTCTTATTGAGTACGACGTATAGACATGGTGACGAGTATCTATACATTGCTGTCGAGCATGACCGTGAGTCTTAAATTTGAACGTTGTGGTGCTCTTAGATGGCACTTCGGATGCTTTAATTAATGATCTCCTATATTAAGTAAAGATTGATTTTATCCTCGTAGATCTTAGTTATGATTGAGTATTGTCATTAATTGATCTGAGTACAAAATGAGTTAGGATTTGGTTATAGCCGATTCTCCCTTACCGGGATGACTGTTTCGATATTGTTGTTCCCTTGCCGAAAAGTTATTATATATTTTTGTTCCCTTGCCGGGATTTCTTGAAATTTTGTGATGACCTGTAAATGGGAGCGGGTGGTACACCTACCACAAGATATAATGAAATGGGAGCGGGTGGTACGCCTACCACAAGATATGATGAAATGGGAGCGGGTGGTACGTCTACCACAAGATCGATGAAATGGGAGCGGGTGGTACGCCTACCACGAGATATAATAAAATGGGACCGGGTGATATGCCTACCACGAGATATAATGAAATGGGAGCGGGTGGTACGCCTACCACAAGATATAATAAAATGGGAGCGGGTGGTACGCCTACCACAAGATATATGAGAAATGGGATCGGGTTGCACACCTGTAACAAGATGAAACTGAAAGTGAAAGTTACCTTATTTCTTTTTATCCGTGTTAGAAGTTAAATTGTAGTTTCCTTATTATTCTTTGATATTCTGTTTTATCTGCTACCCCCGAAGCATGTTCCCCTTCCCCAACTTTGATTGCTTATTACCTGTTTACTTTTTCCGCTATATATTATATAACTGCACAGGTTTATCTAGAGTCTGGTCCTAGCATTGTCACTACCTCGCCGGGGTTAGTCCAGACACTTACCAGCACATGGGGTCGGTTGTGCTGATGCTACACTTTGCACTTATGTGCAGATACCGGAGCAGCATTTGAGCAGCAACATTATCTCGAGCGCCAACCTTCAGTCCACCTAGACACCGAGGTAGCCTTGCAGGCGTCCGCATGCCCGGCGTCTACTCTATCCTATTTTATATTCTGTTATCTCATGTATTCGAGATAGATAGCATTATATTTCTTTCAAATTGATGTATGTAGTATTCTTATAGTCCGTGGATGATGTGACACCAGGTTCTAGGTAGAGATATGTATTGGTTTCTAGATATTTGGGTTTCATATTTATTTAAGACTTCCGCTAAATTTTATTTTCCGCTGTCATTTAAATGCTTAATCATTGATAATTTAACTAGCGAAACATGTATAAAAACGAATAAGTTAGTGGTTTCTAAGTTCATAGCTTGCTTAACTTTTACGAGTATGCGTCATCACGACTCCCGAGGATGGGAATTCCGGGTCGTGACACCCACATATAGTATTGGAAGCTATATAACCCAGTGTATTATAATGCAGAGAAGTGTAAAATAGTGCAACATTGGTATCTAGAACAAGTTAGTGGAATTAAATAATTTAAAATTTTGTTTCCTATATATTTTGCTGGATGTATATATTGCGAAACCATAATGTCCCTACAAAAGATGTGCACAATCCAGATTTTTTACCCTAAGTTTGACCAATTTATTAATTGAAATAAAGTTGTAAGGATTGAAGATTATAATTTCAATGGTGTGTTTTTAAGTATAATATGTTAAATTTAATAATTTTTGCTGATGCAACTCTTGTTGGAGTTCTTTGCTTGTTTCCTGTAAATTATGCTGGAAAAACTATTTATTAATCCATATAGGCCAATATATTATTATGAAGATGTGTAAAATAGTGGAAAATTTCCTCTTTAAATTCAAGAAATAACTGAATAATTACCAAACTTTTACGGTTAAATTTGTGAACACAATCCATAATAATGGAGAGAAGTGTAAAATATTACAAAATTTAGAATTACTGGAATTAAATAATTTAAAATTTTGTTTCCTGTATGTTTTGCTCGAGGTATATATTGCAAAACTATAATTTTCAGTATTTTATACTGAATGTTCAGAATCCACATTTTTAACCTATGTTTGTTGATGCAATTCTTGTTGGAGTTCTTATTTTAGTTGCTTTCTGTAAATTGTGCTGGAAAATCTAGTTATTAAGCTATAGAGGCCAGTATATTATAATGGAGATGGGTAAGACAATGGAAAATTTGTATATACTATAACTTACTGCTAATTAAATAATTTAAAACTTTATTTCCTGTATGTTTTGCTGGAGGTATATATTGCAAAACTATAATTTCCAGTATTTTATAGTGGATGTTCAGAATCCAGATTTTTAAACTAAGTTTGCTGATGCAATTCTTGTTGGAGTTCTTATTTTAGTTGCTTTTTATAAATTATGCTGGAAAATCTAGTTATTAAGCTATAGAGGCCAATATATTATAATGGAGATCGGTAAGACAATGTAAAATTTGTATATACTATAATTTGCTTGAATTAAATAATTTAAAAGTGCACAATGCAGATTTTTTTTAGCACCAAATCAAGAAACAAAAAAATAGACTAATAATATTTTGAAAAACAAAAATACCGAACAAATTATTCGGGATTACAATCAGTTTTTCATATGAGCCAATGCAACTTTATTGTATATAATCAATCATTTTTTTCCTGTATTTTCTTGCATAAAGATGAACTACAGCAGAATTTGTGCAATTTGTTATGTTATGCCCATATTTTTTGCAACGACCACATCTTGGTTCCTTCTTGAATTCTTACCAGAAACATGTCGATTCTTCTATCTTCTTCCTAGCATTACTTTTACATCTGGAGGCTTAGTGATTTCTGATTTAACATTGTCTGGTATAACCCATGTTGTTGAATCACCTACAGAATTTACTTGTCCTTCATATGTTTTCAATTAAAAATCCCTTGAATAATAGGCTGATCAAAAGGTCGATTTCTTGTGATATATATTGTCAATTGCAGCAATTACATGTTCACAGGGTATCTCATCTAGCTGAAATTCCGAACAATCACATGTTCTTTTGTCTAGATCAACAATAAATTTCATACCCCTTCTTTGACAATGAATTTTAGTCGATCAATGGGCAATACTCTAAATGTAAAAGCTGGTTTAATTTTTTCTTCCAATATTGTTTCTGCCCAATTTGATATCTCACGGAATATTCCTTCTGTGGTTGTCCTTCTTTCATAGAACCAGCTTTGCAATTTTTCTTGTATGAAATCCATCATTGTTAAAAGTGGAAATTCTCTTGCACATCTCAAAACATTATTCATTGACTCAACAATATTTGTTGTTAACATATCATATCGTCGTCTTGGACAATTTGAACGAGCCCATCTTCCTAGTGATTCCTCCATCAAATAATTGAATGTTTTCTTATCAACAACAACTATTTGGGACATGAAGTCATCAAATTATGATTGAGGGTATACTCTTGCAGCACTTTGAAAAAGGTTTATTACAGTGTTTCTCACTCTTTTTTTGCTTTAGATTCTTTTCTAAATGATATATGCAAATACCATGGTATCACTCAGGGAAAACTTTTGAAATTCCATTTGCAATGGCCCTGTGTCGATCTGACAAAAATATTAAATCTTTACGAATCCCAATTGCTTTTCTTAATTCTCTGAAATACCATTCATATGATTCGTTATACTCTGAATCCGCCACGCCAAATGCTATAGGGAATATCTGGTTATTTGTATCTTTTGTAACAACCACTAACAGGACACCTCTATATTTATTTTTAAGAAATGTTCCATCAACAACAATAAGTAGTCTACAATACTTCCACCCAGAAATTGATGCCCCATATATAAAAAACATGTAAACAAACATGTCAGATTGAAAAGTAAATAACATTCAGTTATACCATATGTCTAGCTGAATAGTAATAACATAGTGGACAACAAGCTTAAAGACGATAGATTTCCATTAAAATATACTGAAATCAAAGAAAACTCAAGTATTATATACTGCATTAAAGATCATAATAAAAAAAGAAGACAAAAATCACTCAAAAAAGGTAATGACAAATAAAACAAAGTTCTAGGTTAAACAAAAATCATCTAGTATAATATAATGGAGAGAAATCTTACACATGACAGACATCCAGTAAAATATACTGGAATCAAACATAACTCAACTATGTTATAATATTCATCCAATATAACATATTGGAAAACCTACATTTACACGAGGCCAATTCGAGGGGCAAAGGCGTCGCGAGCTAGAGAATTAGCCAGTTCGAGGTGAGTAATGGTTGTAAATGATGTCCTGAGGGTTTGAAACCCCGGATTGCACATCGTAGTGCTATATTGTGGCAATATACGCGTTGAATAATGAGCGTGGGGTCTTTCACTACTGGGGATTGTGACTTGGTCCATCCCGATTGATGATTTTACCGAATATTTGACTGAAATTCATTGGTTATCATCATGATTTGGGTTGATTGCCATATTTGGGCTTCGTGCCAACTATTTGAACCCTTCAGGGATTTTTATCACTGTTTCCTCACTACTTGACTTATTATTTGAACTCAGTCCTGTTGATATCTACTGTTTTACAAACTCAGCCACTTTTACTCGGTTTTGAAACTAAAATGATATTTCTACATCATGTTTTGGGTTGAGGACTACTGTTTTACTAATGCCCAAGGGGCTTATGATGATTTTCGGACTGAGTGAGGCCGAGGGCCATAAGTGAGGACATGCTAAGTGATATGTGGCCGATGGCCTGAGTTACTATTTATGCCACGCGGTGGCTTGAGTGATGTGAGGCCGAATGATATGAGGCCGAGGGCCTGAGATACTTTATATGCCACGCGGTGGCTTGAGTGATGTGAGGATATGCTGAGTGATGATGCCACGAGGTGGCTTGATATAGCGCTTGGGCCGTAAGGGGCCCCTCCGAAGTCTGCACACCCACAGTGAGCGCGGGTACCCATTGTTCTGAGTGATTGATGCTATGCCCGAGGGCTGATATGATTGATTGTGAGGTAGCCCGAGGGGCTGATACTATTCCGAGAGTGAGCCCGATGGGCTGATACTGTACTGAGAGTGAGCCCGAGGGGCTGATACTATGCTGAGCGATTAATACTGTGCCCAAGGGGCGGATTTCTACTTGTTATTTACCTGTTTTACTTGTTTTAAAAAGGAATATCATTTGATTCTTCACTGATTTACCGCTTTAAGTGATTTTACTGCTTAATATGGAATTGCTTTGTGTCTTTACGTGTTTTCATACTTTCAGCCATTATTTATAATTGTTACTCACTGATTCGGAGTACTCACATTACTCCCTGCACCATGTGTGAAGATTCAGGCATCGCAGAGTCCGCTCATAAGTGCTAATTTCTCCTAGTCCAGGCAGTGATTTGGAGACTATGAGGTAGTTGTTGGTGTTCGCAGCTCCGTGCCTCCCTTATCCTAGCATTTTCATGTTTTTTTCTGAACTATTATATCGGATTTTGTGTTCAGTAGACTTGTATCCGGACTTCTTAGTTGCTCATGACTTGTGACACCCCGGTTTGAGCTATGTCGGGATGGTTCTTGTTGTTGTTAACGTTAAAATTCCGCAATTTATGAGTATTATCTTATATGTTATTACTATTTATGATGATTAACTGTTTAAAAGAGGTGTTCCATTTTGGTCTGGCTGGCCTTGTCTTCACGAGAGGCGCCATCACGACCGGGTTCGGGGATTGGGTCGTGACACAAATCAATTTGTGATTATAGAAGAAATTTAAACTAGTTAAATTCAAACAATCAGACAAATAATTGAGAGAACTTACTTGGATTTGCAGATTGACGCCGCAAGATTGTGCTAAAGAAGAATATGAGGTCAAGTCGCGTAAATTTAAAAAACAGAGTAGGGGTATTTTAGTCAACAAATTGTTACCGTGCTAACTTGGCGGCTAAATATCGTTGACTTTTGATTGTGTGGCTAAATTTAATTGTCCAGGCGTAAAACTGGCCATTTATAATTTTTTCGCTTTAATACTTGGGAAAATGACACTATATAGCTGCTCCCAAAATAATAGCAAAAAAATATCTCTCTCTCTCTCTCTCTCTCTCTCTCTCTCTCTCTCTCTCTATATATATATATATATATATATATATATACAAAAAATTATACAAATTTTATATATTTTTTCGTCTATTATTGTAAATATTTTATGGCGCAGCCTAAAAATAAAAATACTTCTCATTTAGGGGTCGTTTGGTAGGATGCATTAGATAAAATAATGCTTGCATTAGCTTTGTGTATTAATAATACCTTGTTTGGTAGACATTTTGAACTTATACATTAGTTATGCAAGCATTAGTTATACATCCTATTTGGTATTATTCTATGCATAACTAATGCATAAAAAACCATGGTATTAGCAATGCAATGGGTTTTAATGCATGGATTAGCATAGTTAAAGACAAAATTGTCCTTCAAAATTTATGCTTGATTAAAATATGCTAGTTATTATATTAATGCAAGTTTAAAATAATTCAAATAGTGAGAAATAAAATTATATCTCTAGTAAATAAACAAATACTTAGCATATTTCCTTTTTTTTATAAATAATATTTAGTTCTATATTACAATATAGGTAGACAAATCAAATAATTTTTTTAAACTTTTTCATATAAAAATATTTTTCAATATATGTTTCTTTTAAAAAGTTTTAGAGTGATGGACTGGTTTTTGAGGGTATTATAAACAAGCAATTCTTTAAGAAATTGTGGAGTACTTTAATACATCAAACCAAATAATGGATAAGAAATATGCAAGCATAACTAATACCAGCATAACTAATGCAAACATAACTAATACCAACATTACTAATATACCATATTAAGCATTATTCTTATGCACCCTGCCAAACGACCCCTTAGGGTTCTCATTTAGGGCTGGGCCTCCTCCTATTACGTTTGGGTTTCCTTGATTCAGTTGGGCTTCTACAACGCCACAATCCACAAATAAAAAGGACTTCGATTTTATCTCTTAGTACCGGAAAATGGAAGAATAATCCGGACGGTGTTAGAAGAGTTAATGGACTCGTTGTCTTTACAATCTCATCTCAGTTTGAGGAGGTAATTTGTAGTTCTCTTTTGTTTTCTTATAACAGATTCTTCATGTTTTAATTATCATAAAGTTTAATTCTTGATTAGTACTTAGTTTCAAAGATACGTTTAATTGGAAATTCGACTGAGTAATTGATGTTCTTTTGTGGTGTTGAAACGATGAAAGCTCAACCAGTACATACCCAGCAAGAAAACCAGGAAGTGCAGTTCCTGAATTTGTAAGATTGCATAAAGGTCCTTCAAAATCCAGATATTTACCACAAAGGTATTGTATGGCCACTGCAAGTAGGGAGGGGTTGAACGGGATAGGAGAAGGCGATGGAGTTATAATTGTGGATCATGGTTCCCGCAGAAATGAGTCCAATCTTATGCTAAGTTAGTTTCTGGCACCTTTCACACTTTTCAATTTTGATACTGGTTTATTATGAGTTTGCTTATAGTTGTAATTTTGATGATAAATGTCAGATGAATTTGTAGCAATGTTTAGGGAGAGGACAAAATACCCAATTGTAGAGCCTGCACACATGGTAAGAATGTTTTTATCCCTCCCTCTTTGTATGATTACGGTTGTGGACCTTGTTGTTCGTTCATTGTTTCATTCCTGATGCCTTTTTACGCGCTGATGTTTGGAATTAGAAAACGGATGAGGAAAGAAAAATGCAGTGGAGAAGGATAAGAAATGAGGAGTCTTCAAGTATGTTTTGATGTTAAGAGCAAAGGTGAAGGAAAATGAAAAATTTAAAAGTATATGTTTTCAGGAAAAAAATTAACAGAAATGGTATCACAGAAAGGGAAAGACAAAGTAGGTTTGGATGTTAAGCACAAAGGCAAAAATATAAAAACAGAAGTATATCTTTTTAGAGAAAAAAAATGATATCCAATCTATGTAAAAGAAAATTTTAGAATATATCTTGTGCGAAAACCTAGGAAATCAAAGATTTTTGGGATTGAAAGGATAGAGGGATCTCTTTAGGGTTGGTGAAGAAGTGGTGATAGGAGTAAGAATGTGGTAGGAATAAGAGAATCCTAATGTTTTCCCTAGCCACAGAGTACAAAACTATAGATTTCTAATGAATTTATTTTCTTTTCCTCGATGAATACTTAGTCCCAAACACAACCTTAAGCTCTCCATTCTCCTTTATATTTAATCTTCTTGAAAGGTTGGAACTCTTATTTTTCCTCTGTATCTCTTTTATGACAAATTAGGAGCTAGCAGAACCATCGATCCGAGATGCATTTAGTTTGTGTGTTCAACGAGGAGCACGTCGAGTAATTGTGAGCCCATTTTTCCTTTCTCCTGGACGACACTGGAACCAGGTATTGTTCGTCTCATGTATTCTAAACTTGTGCTAGGTTATCTAGAATTTCCTTTGATGTATTATGCTAGGTCTTGGCCTGATACCTTTCCCTCTTCAGGATATTCCTTCTTTAACGGCTGAAGCTGCAAAAGAACATCCAGGAGTATCATATGTCATTACAGCACCTCTTGGTCTTCACGAGTTACTTGTCGTAAGTTCTTGTTATGCTTCTGTAGCTTTACTTTCACACCAGTTATTCTTTTCATTTAGATATGGCATCCAACAAATATTGAAACCTAACGTTATTCCTACTCCCTGGTTTGAGGTTTTGGCTAAAAGTATCTCTCAACTAAGGTACATCCTTGTCTTACCTAGTGAATAAAAAACATCCCTGTACTATCCAACTAGTTGCAAGATTCATCCTTCCTGTTAACTTGTGTCAAAAAACTAACGACACCCACAAAAAATGTGATAAGCACGTGACTTTCCCCTAAGTTTCCCTATTATGTGTTATCTTCCACCTTCAGCGAAGGAGATGCTAAGTTTTCTTTCATTCTAAACGGCCTAGAGCTTTTGAGAATTTGCTGGTGCAATGGTGTACTGCAGCATATGGGTACTGGCTTTTGCTGATTTTCGCTGCATGTTATTGGGGTTTTCTGGTGTTAGTGTAGAGGTCTCAAGATGTGAAGGGTATACAGGTGTGGAAAAGTGTTTATTGTTGCTGGTTTTTTATTGATTTGAAGTGCCGACAAAAATGAAGTGTTAATTGTATAAGAAACGAAACAAATACTCTTAGGCAGCGGGAGTACTTTTCGTTTAACATACATAATAAGTTTAATACAATAAGTGCAGATAAAACGACTAGTACAATAAGGTTTTGCGAGTTTTTTCCTCTTTCACTTCTCAACTTTCTTTCGAATTTCAAGACTATTTGTTGCTCTTGTTGTAACGATCTTTAAGTCGTGCCTCGCGATCAACCACTATTCCTGAAAGCTAATGGATCACATGAACGGATCTTCCACTAGGCTCTTCATTGCTCCAATTAAAAGATTTGCATGGTTTTCTTTTGCGGGAAAATAGAAAAAATTTAAATATCTCCACGCATGAAATGGTCCTTGATGTAAAATTGTAACCGGAAAAACATGCTAAATATTTCCATCTCAAAAAAACATGCTAAATATTTTCTTTCGGGGCGCAATATGTAGTTATATACCATGACTGATGAAACTAACAGAGTAAAGAAAACAAACATTCTAGAATTGACATATAGTGTGTGAGCACCTAATTTTTGCCTCACATAGGAAATTACTCCTAAAAATAGTCCAAAAATAATTTTAATTGTTTTTATAAATTTTAGGAGTTTTTGTTTTATTTGTTTTGCATTTATTCGCATTATTCATGCATATTTAGAAATGTGTTAAATCATAAAAATCATCAAAAATAGAATGTTTCAAGTTGATGGTTATTCTAACTTTGGGCTTAATAATGGGCATGAATACCACGCTAGCCTAATGTCCCTATTTATTCCATAATTATAATAATCAAATCTTACACCCTTCCACAATAATTTCCTTAATCAATGGCCTTTCACTAATAATCTCAAACTTAGGAAAGGGTGTAATTTATGAATATTCGTAGTATGCTTTAGTCGCGTTCTAATTTATTATCGTGATTATGTATATGTTCGCGTGACATAATTATGATTTTCCACAAATAAATCAAAGTACGCGTTCGTGCGACTTTGGCCGAACAACCTTAATAATTAATAAAGTGTGATAAATTGTGTACACGTTCGCGTGACATGATTTCAACGCCTCAAATAAAACGGATTTACACACATGTAATCCGTTTCAAAGATTAAATCCATAGCGCCATAATTATTAAAAGTGGCAAAAAGTAAACGTACATAGGTTCTAAAAATGAGTAATTAAACAATTTAATTAAGCCAAGTATGATTAAAGCGACCGTGCTAAAACCACGGAACCCGGGAATGCCTAACACCTTCTGGTTTTCGCGTGCTTTAAAACAAAGTCAAATTTTCTCGATTTGGGATTTAAAAATAAACCGGTGACTTGGGACACCATAAAAATTATTCCAAGTGGCGACTCTAATTAATTAAATAATCCCATTTCAAATAATGTCACTGTAATTGGAAAAACTCCCTATTCTTCGGAAAAAGGAGGTGTGACTGTGTGCGAAGTGATTAAAACACTAACAAGTTAACCAGAGTAAACTAACGGAGAAAATGACAGTGTAGCAATACAATTTTTGTCAAAAATCATAGCTCTTCTCAGTTGGTAATGGTGTAGCAGAGTTGGAGAGAGTGGTTTCTTTCCCAAAAGCTCTAGGCCGTTTAGAATGAAAGGAAAATCAGCATCTTCTTTGCTGAAGGAGGAAGATAATATACATAATAGGGAAACTTGGGGGAAAGTCACGTGCACGTTTTTTGCGGGCGTCGTTAGTTTTTTGACAGAAGTTAACGGGAAGGATGAATCCTGCAACTAGTTGGATAGGACAAGGATGTACCTTAGTTGAGGGATATTTCTTAGCCAAAAACTCCCCTAGTTTGCATTCAAGCTGGTGAGATAGACCAAAATTTGCACTTATAGTTGCTTACCCTCCTGTCTTTCCCATCCATTGACCTCACGGCAGTTCTTGCCTAACTATGGATTTTCTTTCTTAAATGAGTTGGCAACTGCTTTTTCTTTCAGTCTGCTGGCACTTGTATCAGGAAACCCTTTAATTTATTCTTTGTTCCTTATGAATTATCATTCTGTTTTCTTTTGTGTCAATGGCTTTGCTGCATCCTATTTAAATCCCATTCTTTTCTTACTCAAGTAACTCGCAAACGTTTATGTCATGGGATGACCCATGATGGTCAGATGTTTTTGCATTGACATCCTTCCATGCTAAAGCTGTTAGGCTAAATTTTTAGTCCTAGACGGTTGATTTAAAAACAGCCAAATGTTTTCTCATTGAAATTCTTCTATAGAAAGCTAATAGGTTAAAATTCTAATTCTAGAAGATTGTTATTACAGGACGTTGTGAATGATAGAATCAAGCATTGCTTAAATCATATTGCTGGGAAAGCAGACGAGTGTTCAGTTTGTGCTGGAACAGGAAAATGTCAGCTCCGCCAGTGACATACTTATGAAGCTTAGCTAGGCTTTGTTATGTAGAAAGAATCTATTGCTGATGGCAGTTGATTTAGTTGGGTCTGGCTGGCTGAGTGATACTATACCGCTTCTTGAAAGGGATAAATGATAATGGTCAATTATCTCTCCCGCAACTCAAGCATCCAAGTGCTCATGAGAACTTTGATATTTGGGAGTTAGTAATAGCATTTCAACTACAAATGTCGACCGCAGGGTGCTTAGTTTCTCCACTCAGCTGATGGAGAGTTGGGAGAGCAAAGCTGCATTTCAGATTATCCTTGTCTTCTTTAAATAAATTTTCCTAGTGTTGTAAAATACTTCATGTGTTCACTCAGAATATGTACCTCCAAACAATTATAACTTATAAGTTGCCTTCCTTTCTTTGTAATCACAGTTGGCCTCTTTATTCCTCAACAGTTTTGGTTTGAGACCATTGCAGTCTAACAATGAGTTTTACTGTTTTTGTTTACTCATTACCATAAATTAACAATGATTTTTATCACATGGGTTGTAGCCGAAATTGCTGGGTATTGTATTTAGCTTTTCTTGTCAACAACAAGCTCTTTTTTTTTTCAATGATGGATGAGCTTGCTGGTTGCTCTCCGGTTTCATTCATGCTTGAATTTGGCACTTTACATATTTCTATTATATAGAAACATGAAGAGTTTCGACGTGTGTTCTTAAAGGCATAAATTTCAAATCAAGGGCATTTAGACTTTTAGTAGTACTGGATTATGCATGTCTCTTAATTTGTAAGTAGACTGCCACGTTGCTCAAATTATCTATCTTCTCGATCGTTTTCTTCATCTAGATTCAAGAGCATTCTGCTCCAACTCTTGTTCTCACTCTTTCTCTATTCTTTGCCTCTGGAGTCACCTGATCTTTTCCTTCGCGTGTCACTCGATTAATACTTATGCTTCAGTATGTGGAAACTCGGAGAAGTTTTCAAAATAAAGATTCTGCGAAATTGAATGACCGACTTTCAAACCTTAATTTTGGATCCATTTGAGGTAATCACGTATTTCAAGGTTAGTTCTATCCTCTATTTTGTTACTTTTGTTGGTTCATTTTGTTACCTGTAACTATAGTCTATATTAATTGGGGTTTTGCAATTTGGATCGATACTGATATTTGCCAATTTGTGCTTTTGATGGTTGAAGCATATTTTCTAGGTTCTTTTTATGATGAATTGAAGGAGTAGGGCTTCTAATTCAGTTTCTCTGCTTTTTGGAACCAAGCTAACTGATCAGATTACCTTTTGCAAAGGAGCACACTTTCTTTTTCTTTTCTTCTTCCAATCGCTACCCTCTAGGGTAGGGGTAAGGTCTGCGTACACACTACCCTCTCCAGACCTCAGTAGTGAGATTTCACTGAGTTGTTATTGTTGTTGTTGTTTTTCTTCTTCTTCTTCCAATCGCTAAGCCCATTGCTAATGCTTAGATAAGTTGGTCTCATTATGACGCTTAATGGCCATTGTGTACCTCAAGTACTCTCCTATCATATTTGGACTTTTGAGTTTAAAGTAGGATCAATCTAGAGATGATTTCTGAATTTCCTTTTGACGTAAGTTGGGTAAGGTAATCAAGTAACAAATGTTTGACACCATAGCCACTTTCTCGCTGTTCCGTCACTCAATCAAATTTTAACGGTGTTCCTTTTAAATTGGTTATACAATGTTACTCTTCAAAAATTGGTTATCTATATGTTCCAATTGAACTGTCTATGTCTAAAGTATTCACTACAGTTTCTATTGATCTAACCAGATCTATTTTGTACTTTATAGTTTGCGTATCATGAGATTGATATCATATTATTCCAAGTTATACGATATGCAAAATTAATACTCCCTCTGTTTCAATTTATGTGAACCTATTTGACTGGGCACGTAGTTTAATAAAAAAGAGAAGACTTTTGAACTTGTGGGGTAAAATGAAGCACATATATTTTGTGTGACTATAAATCATTGCATAAAGGTACATTGTTTCCAAATAGGAAAAAAGGTCATTCTTTTTGGCACGGACTAAAAAGGAAATGAGTTCACATAAATTGAAACGGAGGGAGTAATAGATTAATATAATTTTCCTTTAAAATGCTGCAGAGATTAATGACTTCAAGCCTATTTTGAGTTAGAGAATGTATATATTTTTCTCTTGTTTATTGATGTTTTTCCAATTTAATTCCTAAAAATATAGGAAAAAGAGATATCTTATCTGTTGCTCCATCCGTTCCAATTTATGTGAACTTGTTTGACTGGGCACGGAGTTTAAGAAAAAATGAAGACTTTTGGAATTTGTGGTCCTAAACAAGTCTAAAAAAGGCTCAGAGTATTTGTGTGGTTATAAAAGCTTCTCATTAAGGGTAGAATTGTAAGCTTAAACTAAATTGTTATCAAATTTAAAAAGGGGTCATTCTTTTTGGAACGGTTCCAAAAAGGAAATAGGTTCACATAAACTGGAATAGAAGGAGTTTCTCTTATCTCTCTGAAAAAGACAACGAAAAGCTTCAAGCCTTTCTCCAATGAACTTTGAACATATGTGTGCAGAAGCAATGCTTGGTATGAGTGATAGGTGCCTTCTTCATTGTTGCCTAAGTCTGCTGTTATTATCCTGGCTTTTAATTTGTGAAAGTTTGGTGTATGTGGCTGCCAGGCATGGTGTTTGGGGTTTATTGGATATAGTTGCTGAAGGTCTGAGTAGCTTTGAGGCTGCCATGGGATAGAGCTGAGGATCGTCTTCTAGCTCTGATAAATAGATGTCTCCTTGAGTCTGTTAGTACAAGCGAAGGTTCATTCTTGTAGTGTTTCTTATCTTTAACAGACTGGTCAGGTCTCTCCCACAGGTTAGTTATATAGCTTTTTACCTACTTTTGACTTAAACACTGTAGTTTTTCATTCTAATTTTCTACAAATACTCAGTAATATTGTATAACATATCAAACTTTTTTAATTTAGCACTTAAGTTATTTTTAATGAAAATGGTGAAATATAACCCTTTACTATTGGATATTGTTTAAAGTTTTCCGCCGTTATATTATTCGATCGAATATACCCTTACCGTCTAACTATTGATCAAATATACCCTTAATTTGACAACCGTCTAGCTATTGATCAAATATACCCTTAATTTGACCGAAGGGCCACGTGGAGGGCTTCTAAGCCATCTTATGCCCCAACCCATTACCTATGCTCAATACCCGATACCAAAAACTCATAACCCTACCCT
Organism: Nicotiana tabacum; assembly: GCF_000715075.1. Classification (NCBI taxonomy): domain Eukaryota; kingdom Viridiplantae; phylum Streptophyta; class Magnoliopsida; order Solanales; family Solanaceae; genus Nicotiana; species Nicotiana tabacum. The sequence goes on along the minus strand of NC_134082.1, from coordinate 211,069,108 downwards.
TCCCAACAGCTAAATAATTGAACAAATTCCTTTGCTCGAAAACTTCCAAAAATAGAAATATACTCTTTGTTTTTTGATGTTCTTAATAAACGACTTAGAAATCCTTTCCTGAAAGTGCAAATCTGAGTTCAAGTTTCTGAAAATCGTTGAATATTATTGTAGAATGTCATTATTGGGAGCTGAAATTCGTGATTGAACATTATTGGAGAAAAGAAAGAAAAAAAAAGGTGTTTCAACCACCATTGACTCCACTTTGAGCTTGGTTCAGAACTTAAAGATCTGAAGTTTTTAAATCAAAATCAACTGGGTGAGTTTTAAAGCTGTTGTAAAAGCTTGATAGAACCTGAATTCAAAATGGATCTGATTTGACAAGAACTTGATCGAAAATTTTTGAAGCCTAATCTGTGGAGAAGATGCACTGGGTTTCTTGACCTCAATCTCTTATTGCTGAAATTGTTTGTTGGGTCTTGTTCAGTGTTGTGAAAGCGTGAAACGAGGAAAAGCGACAACCCCATTTCACGAAAAGCGAGAAGCGAAGCGCTCACTTTTTTTAAGTGAAACGAAATTAAAAAAAAAAAAATATATTGCATAGATAACACATGTAATTGTAAGCAAATGTTCAATACTTCAATTAAAAAACTTAAGAGTAGCATCAATTAAAGTACAAAATGAGCATCCTATTCTTCTACTAGATTGTCAAATTCTTGTATTCCACTATCATTATTATATTGCTCGTCATCTTCTTCAACTTCATCTTCTTCATCAACTAGGAGCAAAGTAACTGCATGTTTTCCCTTCCTCTGTGAACTTGAAGTTGAGGTACTCCCCCTCAAACCATAAATCCTCTTCCCAATTCCACGCGCCTCCGCAACATCACCCCAAGTGAAATCAGAAGTATCCTCAAATACTTCTTCATCTGCATGATCTTCCGGGACTCCAGTTAGCTATTCATTAGCATCATCGATGTTGTCCAAACTAATTGGATCAATTACATTGCGAGCGCTGTAACGACACCTCAATGTTCTATTGTATTTAATGAAAACTAGATCACTGAGACGCTTCAAGGTTAGTTTGTTCCTCTTTTTGGTATGAATCTGCAAATACTAAGTAATTAGTAAGATTAGGACAATTGAGATATAATTTAATTATCTCAATATACTAAATCTTTCTTATTAGTTCTTACATGTTCAAACACGCTCCAATTCCTTTCACACTCGGATGAGCTACATGTTAGACTTAGAACCTTGATGACAAACTTTTGTAAATCTGGAGTGGAATGACCATATTGCTTCCACCATTCAACTGTAGAAGTAGAACAAATTTTCAAAACATAATATTGATAAAAAAATAAGTTATTAACTATAAAACAACATATAATCACTCGCTCACCTGGTGATTTCGTTTTTCTTTGTCTAATGGCCATGTTTTTTCCAAAAAGTAGCTCAGCATTCCTATAAATACTAAATTGCTCTGTGATTTTATCTTGCACGGATTCTTCAGGTATCAACTTCTCAATACATTCATAGTATCCATTCCACAAAGGTTCAACTCCTAGAATCCTCTCTTCATTGTCATAAAACAGTTCCGGGTTCAAAACAAGTCCAGCTGCATGCAAAGGGCTATGAAGCTTACTATCCCACTTTTTATCTATGATCTCAAAGACTCTTTTGTATTTTCTTTGATCACTAAAAGAGGCTTGAATAGCCTCCTTTGCTCTATCAATTGCTTCGTACAGGTAGTCCGTTGGTGGCCTTTGCTCTCCCCCCCTCCACCAAACGAAGCACTTTAACTAAAGGACCACCAATCTTCAATGCATGAACCATATTGTTCCAGAATGAAGGAGAAAGTATAATATCTGCAGATTCTCTCCCTCGAGCTTCCCTTCCATAGGCACTGCTAGTGTACTCATCTATGGATTAGACTTTCCCTTTGATCCTGGCTCCAGTTTGCCTTCCACATATGTTGGCGCTACAAGAAATTTTGTATTTACCCAGTGGAATGCTTGTACTGTGCCCTTGAACCTTGCGTTGCAATATATTGCAACTGTATGCAGATGGGTAATAACAAATAGTGTGGGCTCAAATGTTCTCATAGGGATTGCAATTCATGGTTTTCACATAGATATTGATGATGTTGTTGCGTTAGACGAGCAAGGAGCTTATGGTGAATGGCCACTTGGCCTACCAACAAAGGATTCCCTGGTTGCTGATGATAAAAGAAATAACATTGCTGCTTATATTCATCTAATGGTCAGGGTGTGGTATTTTTTATTAATCTTCCGAAAAATGCACTGGATATTAAGGAGGATGAGAGGCTAGGAATGGCCAAAAATCTTCGATGGTTAAGGGGCATCTTCACTGATGAAGATGTATATTTTTATGTTCTTCTATTTGAACTTCCTACAATATCTTATATTAGTCACAAGCTAGATGAGCTCCTGTTCCATTTTAAAAAGATCTTGAAAACCTTCCTGATGGTTTCCTCTTCCCGTCACTCTTGGTGTGCAATTGATTCTTTCCTGATTAAAGCCCTTGTCCATTCTTACTTTCTTTATTATGAGAGTATTACTGTAGCGACCTTCCAATTGCATCTTCCAAGAATTTCTGAGGCGGGGGATGGTATGAAAAAGAATGGATATTATGGAAGTCATTCATGGGACTATACAACGTTATGTGAAGAACACCAAATCTGGAATCCAAATGTTGAAATAGCTTTTATATGTGAGAAGTTGCAGCTAGTCTATCATTTTCTGATAATAAAATTATCAACTCAAAATATTTTGAGTAATCATGGAGCTATAATAAAGTTGCACCAGTTTCCACTTGTTTCCAGTGCTACTATGTATATTGTTAGTCTTGGTGGAATCGTGCTTCTTAATTGTGTATGGGATCCAGGAATCAATTCCAAGACCATGAATCTATATGTTCATACAGAGACCTCGGAGGCACAACTATTACTGGGATCTAGGGGCAATTTTTGTTTCTGTGTATATTCTGATTCTATGACTAAGGTGTGGGATCCCGGCAGACAAAGGGATATTTCATCTCACTCGACGGATTTGGCTAAAGGGAGAGTGAAATATGGAATTTATCATCTGACATATTTAGCTTTGATATAATCCGTGAGGGAAACCTCGCTCTTTGCAATCAAATGGACGAACCTGGTATGTTTAGCCTGATTGCAAACAGGTTTGCTGATGCTTTTATTTCATGGGTTTCAACGTGTGCTAAAGCTCACTTGCCGTTCTTCATGTACTTGTGGTGCCCCAAAACTAAGAAAACTGCATATGTCTATGACCCTTTACCTAGTCTGGTAATTTCAAGGCATGAGATTGTGATTGAGCAAAACAAGTTGGAGTTAAGGAACAGAGGAAGAGAAATGCTTTTCTACTGGCAGAGAGCTAGTAGCTATGGTCAAATGAGGATTTGTCACATTTTGCAGTATCTTGCGTCGCAGTCAACTCCGCCATACCCACTTCAGCAACAACGACAAGGCAGCTTAATTCGACCACATGTCAACACTCATTCCTTATTGATAAGGCTATACTCGAACCTTGAGGACAAGGTTCTTTTTGAGGGCGGGATTATTGTTATGAACAAGGTAGACCAAACCAAATGGATTGGGCTTGGGAATTGGTTTCGTGTGAGTCAGAATATTAACCAGCCCAAAGAGAGGTTATTAGACTACAATTGGGACCCAGGTTGAAGTACATGTGTCAATGAATTACTGGACAAGAGGGATATAATTACTATAATAATCAGTTCGTGCAAGTGTACGCTTATGCGAATTGTTATCGGGAAAACTTCTCCCTCCTGGTCTCTCTCCCTCGTCTATTTCTCTCTGTGAATCTGTCTTCTCATCCCCTTTCTTTCTGTTACTATCCTTAGTTACTGTCACTTTTTAGTGTAATTTCTTTGTTCTCGTTAGCAATATATCAATTTGTTAATTGGGTATTTGGTTGTGGATATTGGATTCATTACACTATGCAACTTTCCACAACACAAAGGAAATTCTATATTTGCATATGAAAAGAAAATCTGTTTATTGTTCTTTTGGTGCCTATATAAAACTGAATATCTGAAGGGAACTGATTGTATTTCCAAAATATTCACAACACATAAAGGAAATTCTATATTTTCGATTGTAAATCTCAAGCATTCTGGTAATTTAAATAAGTGACTCTTTTTAATAGCTATTGCTTAATTTGTGAAACAAGTGTGTGAGCATTATCCCACATCGTCAGAAACAAATGCAGGCAAGGTGCTGGAGTAATATAAAAGGGGAGGAGGGAGCTACGCTGAAACATACTTACCTGGACGGGGTCAATGGGTGATCATGAAGACCCATGGCCTAGGTTGGTGACCTCCATTGCACTTTGGAGGGGTGCCCGCCTAAGGTCGGCTCAAGTGGCCGAGCCTACGTCATAATTTGTGGTAGTGGGGGCCAGCGTTCGCGCGGTCCCTACCCAAATCTTAAATAAATTTTTTATTCTTATGGTGTTTTATATAGTACTTCTAGCCTGTTTAATAAGTATCATTTGGTATGTGTTTAGGCCAAATTTGTTAATTAGAGTAATTTGCTAGATTAGCAAATAGTTATTTCGTTTTGAGTTAAATCTAATAAACCAGTTTATGTCAGATGTACTTTGATCCAGTGTTTTAAAAGGCGTACATGTTTTACCCAAGGGGCGAGGCATAAGCTCCGAGACACGGGGCGTAAGTCCTAAAAAATTTTAATTTATAATTAATAAAATAAAATTAAAATTATTTTTAAATCTAAAAATTACATAATTCTTTTAAAAAATCCATACAAATCACAAAAAATAGATAATTATTATAATTATATGAACTAACAATATACTAATAAATGAGATACATCTTAACAATAAGTCAATAATATTCTAACCGAAATAACAATCCATATTCCAAACAAGATAAGCAAAATGCGTCATTGATTATTTGTAAGAAAATACAAAAATGAAATAAAATCAAACAAAGTTCATGGCAATGATATGCAGTTCTAAACTATAAAGACAAACATTATAGATGCCTTAGAATATAATATTTTAAAATATGAGTGAGGATAACTTTCTAGTAGTTTAATATTAGAGAAAATTTTGTTGCAAACAAATTAATTTGGTCAGATATTGATATCATTGCTAAGAGCACAAATGACACTCATTTTCAACAAAAAAGCATAAATGCATGTTAGTGCTTTTTCACTATCTAACGAGGAGAAAACTCAAGGTTCTATGGAGTATGGAGTGTGGATGATTATAACGAGGTTACTGCTTTTTTTTTTAATGGGGTGTAGACAGATTTGGGGTAAAACCAAAAAGGATTTTAAAAATATAACGGTAATTGTCAAAATTATTCTTCAATTGGTTAAGTTCCCTGGGGCGTGAGTCTTAGTTCTGAGGCGAGTTTTGCGCCTAAGCGTGCGCCTCATCTCTTGGGGCGTGCGCCCAAAGGATCTACGCCTCTCATTAACGCCCAGATGCGTTTTACATACGCCTCGCCCTGATTCACGCCCCGAGACTCGCTCCATAAACGCCCCTAAAAACACTGCTTTGATCTTTACGGTACTTTGACCGAAATCCTCTTAACGAATTATATTTGAATCAATATTCTATCCAATGTTTTATATTTCAATTAACCAACCTCTACAAGCTACAAGTAGGGGTGTACATAGGCCGGGTTGGTTCAGATTTTACAATTACCAAACCAATTGTGTCAGGTTATTAAATCTAAAGACCAAACCAAACCAATAAAACTCGGGTTTTTCATTATCGGTTTTTCTCGGGTTTTCCAGTTTTTTTGGATTTTTTCAGGTAAAATCTTCGTAGAACAAAACATATAACGTATGCTCAAAATATTTCTTTAATCCTAGTAAGATACAACTATATAAAGTATTTTCCAAGAAAAGAACACAAAATAGGAGATGTGTCATGGCATTATCCTAAAATATTCAACAATAAAGACAATAAATTTATGTAATATAAATATTGCTAATTAAAAAGCCATAATAAAAATAAACATAATCTAAAAGTACTAAGTCATGCTAAAATAAATAGACTAATAAGTAACAAGGGAGTATTAATTATATGACTAAAAGCTAAAGCAAAATAAAAATGGGTTATACATTTTTATCTAAATTATTGCAAAACAAAAAATAGATATTCAATACATTCTCGTTCGTAATATTGAAATGAATGTCTTTTGTTAGCATTAATATTGATTGTTAGCATTATTTAATTTACTAATATTAATGGCTATAAAATTTATTGGAGCATTCAAAAGTTCTAAGTTCAATCTTGAAATAATACCTCAAAAGATAAAATTATGAAATCTTTTAAAAAATATTTATAAATTACATCACAATAAGTATATTTATATATTAAATATATCTAAAATTTCTATATATGTAATGTCGGGTTGGTTTGGTTTCGGTTTGACTTTCTTTAGTTAAAACCAAACCAAACCAATTATGGTCAGTTTTTTTTTCCAACATCAAACCAAACCATAATTGGGTTTTTTTTTCTCGGTTTGATCGAATTATCGGGTTAGTGCGATTTGTCGGTTTCCTTTGTACACCCCTAGCTACAACAATAACATTGATCTATAAAATTATACGACTTTATTTTGGCAATCCATATTTACAATGATAATCGATTTCTTTAAAACAGTGTCATAATGGGTGTGGCATACCTTTTCCTGTTAAACCTAAAAAACTCTCTCATTTCTAATTTCACCAATTTAATATGTTTGGTTTATAGAACAGTCGGTTATTCCTAATTTATTGGACGTCGCTTATATCGCATTTGGCTTTTGAGGTTTTAACAAAACTATGTTTAAGCTGGAAATTTCAAAAATGTTTGTGGAAAATAAGAAATCCTAAACCCAAGAAGACAAGCTACACAAATATAGGCCAAGTATTCAGCAGCAGGAGCATTCTGCGAATTTTGAAGGAACAAAAGGTAATCGTGAAGAGATTTTTAGGGTTTTGAGGGGGAAAATGCGAATTTGAATTTGTTTTTCACCCGTAAAGAACGCGGTGTTTATATAGTAGTTGGGGTCAACAGTAATTGCGTTTTATAAGTCACATTTAGTCGTTGCGTTTTATCAGAAATTACGATTTTTACAACAACAACAGCAACAACCCAGTAAAATTCACAAGTGGGGTCTGGGGAGGGTAGTATGTACGCAGACCTTACCCCTACCCCGAAGGAGTAAAGAGGAAGTTTCCGAAAGACCCTCGGCTCAATGAAATTACGATTTTTAAGTCGCATAAATTTATTAAGTCACATGTTTCTAGCGATTCACATGGCATCATCAAATGATGCAAGTCTTAGATAAAAGTCTACAACGCACTAGAACGCCCTTGTTGACGATCCTTTACTCCAACAACATCTAAGGTTCCTCGAACAATGTGATATCTCACACCGGGTAAATCCTTAATCCTTCCCCCTCTTACTAAGACTACAGAATGTTCTTGTAAATTATAGCCAATACCGGGTATATAAGCAGTGATTTCAAATCTAGAGGTTAATCGTACTCTGGCAACTTTACGCAAGGCAGAGTTTGATTTTTTTGAGGTGATAGTGAAAAAATTGACAAATAAGTCACCCTTACCGCCACTATATATTGCCATTTATAAGGCTTCAGCAAATCCAAGGGTAATATTTTTTGAAGAATTAATCCAAATAGCGGTCCGTCCTATCACTTAAACTAATAATAGCTAGTGAATGTATAATATATGCATAATTTATGTATTATATGTATATAATTATGTATAATCAATGCATAATTTATGTATATGGCTAGTAGTTAATATGGTCGGCTGTTTTAAAATTAATATGGTCGGCCATTTTTGTAAAGATCCCAATTTTTTTTCTGGACTCTATGGATAATGGATCCGTTCCACTACCCTCATCCTCTTAAATACCATTTTGTCTGCAGCAAAATTCGAAGCCCTATCTCGCGCCGAACCTACTGCCTACATACAATTTTTTTTTGTTGGTAATAAACGATTTATTCATACAACAAGCTAAAAGTTATTATAACTAGAGATCAGTCTAGGTAACATAGTGCCTAGATTGTCTCTTTTAAGTACATGAATAACAAAAGCGGGAGGAAGAGCATAAGTTTGCAAAATACAAAAAGTGTCCAAGCTACAATCATTTTTAGCTAATAGGTCCACTACTCCATTAGCCTCTCTAAAAACATGCTTCAACTGTGGATCATTCACCTTCCGCAATAGGTACCTGCAATCATTAATCAAGTTTTGGTAGAGACAATTATTAGATTTTAGGAAATTTATTAGCTCCAAACAGTTTGTCTCTATTACTAATGGGAAGAGTTTTTCTGTTAGTGCTAGTTTGACTCCATGGAGTAGGGCCAGGATTTCCATATATATGTTAGTAGCATGGTCGATTCTCATATTGAAGCCTAAGATCCATTGGGCCCTATCATCTCTAAACACCCCTCATATTCCTCTCATTCCTAGGTTTCCTACACATGAGCCATCAATATTTAGTTTATAAAAATTAGGATTTGGGGATTCCCATTTTACAAGGATAGTTTTCTTGGGGGGTTTTAAGCTAAGATTTTTTGCCAGGTAAAAGTATTCAATGGCTTTGCTAATGGGTTGACTTATGGTGATAGGAGATTTAATACCCTGGAAGAGTATCCCATTTCTGAAGTTCCAAATATGCCATAGGAGGAATGAGAGAAAATCTAACCAAAGTAGGTGGTCGTTGAAGGTTTTCCTTGATACGAGTTATTTTTTAAGCCAATTACACAAGGTATCTTTTCCTAAGGAATTCTGAGGGAAAAGATGGTTATTTCTTGTTTGTTCCCAGATGAATCTTGAGTAGCTGCAGCGGAAGAAGATGTGTTCCATGTTCTCAGTCTCCCTATTGCATATGCTACAAGTGTCGTCATGACAAATCCCTCTTTTGGCCAGCATATGCTTTGTGGGTAGCCTGTCCCATATGACTGTCCAAAGGAAATATTTCAAATTGTTTAAGGAGTTGATTTTCCAGAGCCAAAAGTAGTCTTTTTTATTGCAAGTAAAATCTGAGATTGCTTCGTAGGTAGCCTTAACGGAGAACAGTTATAACCCTTTGAGTTCCAAGTATATGAGTCAGTAGTGGGCGTAGTTTGCTCTATGTAAGTGCAATTTATCTTGGAGATTATATCTGGGGGTAATTCGAAAGACAAGTCTCTAAGGTCGAATATTCTGTTTTTGATAATGAAGGAGAGGTTTAGGTCTAGCTCCCCAGCAGGAATGGGACCCTGAATGTAGTCTCTAAGAGCCCCTAATTGATTTATCCATTTATCGTGCCATAGATTGATGGACATACCATTTCCTACCAACCATTTGGTGTTGGCATTGCAAATCACAGAGCCTTTCCTAATGACCTTCCAAGTATGAGAGCCTATATATTTGCTTTTCGTATGGTCATATTTACTAGATATAGTTTTGACCCATATGGCCTCTTTCTCTTTTTTATATCTCCAAGCTAATGCCACATTGAAAGAGGAGTTTTTCCAATGGGTGTTGGGAATACCCATGCCTCCTTGCTTTTTAGGCATTGTGATTATGCTCCATTTAACAAGGTGGCATTTCTTTTTTTCCTCCGTGCTACCCCATAAGAAGTTTCTTTGGATAGATTCTATCTTGTTGAGGGTTGTTTTGAGGAGATCATATATTTGCATGGTGTGGTTAGGGATTGCGGCTAGGGTTTCTTTTATGAGGGTTGACCTACCGGCTATATTAAGAAACTTAGTTTTCCAACCTTTTAGTCTAGTATTCATCCTATCTAGAATGAATTGGAAGTCTTTTTTGATAGGATTGGCATTGGGCATAGGAAAACCGAGGTACTTACCAAAGTTATTAGTATATCTCATTGAAAAGTAGTTGCTAATATGATCTTTATAATCCGTGGGTATTCCTGGAGAACACAATTTTTGATTTACCAAAATTGATTGATTGTCCCGAAGCATCGCAAAATTTGTTAATAGTGTCTATAATTGAGTTATAGCTTTTTTGGTTGACTTCGGCTAGGTGGAAAAGGTCGTCTGTAAAGAATAAATGGGAAAGCTCCGGGCTTTTAGGAGCTATTTTGATGGGAGTCCATCTACAACAATCTATTTCATGGTCAATTAGTCTAGAGATCATTTTCATACATATGATATAGATATACGGGGAAAGGGGATCCCCCTGTCTAATACCCCTAGATGGTTCAAAGAATTCCGTTCTCGAGCCATTGATAAGAATAGCGATAGTGGTGGTAGAGATGCAAGACATTATAAGCTCGATGAGGTCAGGAGGGAAGTTAAGAGAGGTGAGAGAGAATTTGACAAAAGACCATTCAATTTTGTCAAAGGCTTTTTCCAGATCGATTTTAATCATCATTTTAGATTTTTTACCCTTAGTTTTCCTGAAGTGGTCTAGTACCTCATTTATGACTAGAGCTTGTCAGCAGCTCTTCTGCCCATGATAAAGCTAGTTTGTGTAGGGTGAATGAAATTTGGTAGGAAGGGTTTAATGCGGTTAGCAATTATCTTAGTGACGACCTTATAAGTCGTGTTGCAAAGGCTTATGGGTCTAAACTGCCTGATTGTTTCAGCATTTTGACATTTGGGAATGAGACAGACTAAGGTGTTATTCATGATTTTAAGCATTCTTTTGGATTGGAATGATCCTTGGCAGAAGTTGATGAGATGATTGCTTGTCTCCTTCTAGTATTTCTGGTAAAAGAAATGATGAAGCCCATCCGGCTCCAGAGCTTTGTAGGGTTTGAAAGAGTCTAGCGCCCTTTTTATTTCTTCTATAGAGGGAATACTACTTAGGTATGGATGATCTTAGTTACTAATTTTGGTATTGTAGGACATGTAGATATTATTAAGCGTGGATTGATTATGACCCGTAGAATAGAGGTTTTGGTAGTAGTTAATAATTAGGTCTTTGATGGACTTTTGATCTTGGAGCCAATTCCTTGCTTCATCTTTTAGACAAATAATTCTATTTTTCCTTCTTCTTTGCATTGTGGTAATGTGGAAGAATTTTGTATTATTCCCCATCTTGGATCCACTGAACCCTGGATTTGAGCTTCTAGAAATCCTCCTCCTGCATGAGTACTATGTTATACTCATGTAGGAGTTCATTTTCCAGGTTTATGAGGAATTGGCTGTGGGGATAGTTTAGAGAGTTGTGGATACCTTTTAATCTAGCTAGTAATTTGCTCTTCCATTTGAAAATGTTATCAAATGTATTTTTGTTCCATTCAATTGCCTTGGAACAGAAATTGTCTATGGCTTTAGTTATATTTGGTTGGTCAAACCATGAGTTATCGACCAAGGTTCTAAAGGTGGGGTAAGATAGCCACATAGATTCTATTCTAAAAATATTGCTATTAGTAGGGAAGCTTTTGTACAAGTCTAATTTTATTGGACAATTTTCTGAGTGGACTCTAGTTAGATGCTTGACGCTAGCTTCTTGAAATAGTTCTAACCATTCCGTATTTGCAATGCATCTATCGAGTCGTTCCATAATTTTTTTTTTACAATTTTTTCTTTTGTTTGTCCAGGTAAACTTTGGGACCTTAAACCCTAAGTCCACAAGGCCACATTGGTTCATATAATCTAGGAAGTTTGAGACTCGATTATAATTTATGGGTAAACCTCCAAATTTTTTTGAAGCACGAGTGACTTCATTGAAGTCTCCTACGACTAGCCACGGTCCTTTATAGTTATTAGCTACTATTTTTAGATTTTGCCATAGAATTAATGTTTCTTCCAATAGGTTACTAGCATAAATAATAGAACATAACCAACTTTTTGTTGAATTCCGTACCTTTATCATGTCGTGTATCTCTTGGTCCGTCCCTCCAATTTGGTCCACCATTGTGTCTCTATTGTTCCACATGAACACAATGCCCCCCGAGTTTCCATTGGCGGGCATTTGGATAAGGCCGAAATCTTGCACCAAAATATGGTGGTCTTCCATTTTTGTTTCTAGCAAGGCCACAATGCTAGGTCTATGATAGTCCAACATTGCTCTAAAAGCTTGTCTAAACTCTGTGCTACTTGCGCCTCGACAGTTCCAGATAATCATATTCATGCTTATGTTTCTGTTTGAAGCTCCTCTTTCATGGCTGCTGGTAGGGCTTTGGTTGTTCTTCATGCTTTCCCGTTGTGTCCAGTTGTGTGTGAACATTGTCGGCACTAATACCACTACATGCTAGTACAATCTTGGGGGGTTCATTTTCCTGATGGAGATGGAGAACTTCCTCATCCACTGGGCAACTTAAGATGTACCTTTTTTTTACTTTTCTTGCTTGGAATGCCATTGTTTTTGGGTATTGTAACACCCCGTGCTCCACTATTCTTTCTGTTGGAACTTCTTCCTCTTTTTCCATTTGTGCTTGGCTCGAGTTCTGTAAGGGTAGAGGTGTGACTGTCCGGGGTAGTGGAGTTAAGAGACTGCTGCTGCTGAGGTTTGGATTCTGGCTGTTTTGATGGGGGGTTTGCTGAGCTAGTGTAGTTTGAAAAGCGGGAGTTAGGGTTGGAGGGTTTGCATGGGACGTGTAGAGTGGTAAGTTTGAATTGGATAGGTTGTGTGTAGGATGCTGAGACCATGCTTGGGGGTTCCATGTGGATGGGTGTGGCCCTAGGTTCAGTGACATAGGGTGAAGCTGGTGAGGGCTTATCCATGGTCGAATCATTGCATTGTTTAGGCTTAGTTGGAGTCCTTCCGCTACTATCTGGGCTAGGTATCTTGGATCCCCTATTTGGACTATTAGATCTCTCCCCTCTAGTTGTAGACTTATGTTCAAAACATGGACCATTAGTCCCCATTCCAACCAAGATTGGGGAGCATAGTTTGGTTGGATGGGCCTTGTGGTGAAGATCAGAGGGGTTTGGGGCTGGTTCACTTGCTGAGGTCGTGTCCAAACATTCCTTCGAGGCCTGGGGAACCTCTTGTTGTAATTGTTGGGTGGTAGTCTTGGCATTTTGTATTTTATTTTTGCTTTGATTTGTGTCTTGTAGTGTAAGGGATTTGGGTTTATTACTTGTATATAAAGGTCTACTTGTATCCCTTGCCCTGTTGCTTGGGTCATTAGGCTTTGAAAACGTTTGATTTATCCTAGGATTCAAGATGTCTTGTTCATTAATGGATGATTTTGACTTGGGGTTGACAAGGGGTGAGGTTGATTTGTACTATGTTTGTTTTCTAAAAGGCTGCTAGCTTGTTGGGTTGGGTTGATGTTCCTAGTTTGTGGGCTAATAATGACTTGCATTAATGAGGAGTATTGGTTAGTTATAGGTATAGTAGGATCTATATCCATGGATTGGTTCTTTTGACTTTCATCCGTCGGCTCCATTAATGAAGGGCTCTTTTGGATTTTTGTTTGGGAGGAGTTAATGCCCAAGGGTTTATGTGAGTTAAAGCTAGGATTAATGAGGGATGGTTGCTTTTCTGGGTTGGTTACAACATGGTCTATTGTGGAAAAGCCTGGGGTATTTTTATCCTGATGATATTGATGTCTTAGTGTCACACCTCCTTTTTTCATATCCGTGAGGGTACAAGGGAGTTTTTCTAATTAAAGGACAATCGAAACGGGATTTGTTTATTTATTTCAGAGTCGTCACTTGGGAGATTTAGGGTGTCCCAAGTCACCAATTTTAATCCCGAATCGAGGAAAAGAATGACTCCATATTACAGTCTGCGTACCAGAAATCCGGATAAGGAATTCTGTTAACCCGGGAGAAGGTGTTAGGCATTCCCGAGTTCCGTGGTTCTAGCACGGTCGCTCAACTGTTATATTCGGCTTGATTATCTGATTTTATATAAATATGAACTTATGTGCAAATTTTAACTTTTTACCGCTTTCATAATTACTATTATTATTTTTTACAAGGAATTGCAACGTTGTGAAAATGTATCTCGAACCGCGTTACAATCAATGTACCCGTGGTCGTCGACACACTTTGACTCCGTTGAGATTTTGAATTTGGGTCACATCAATGTGCACCCAAGTTTAAGGAAATTAAATTATTAAAGGCGCGCCTAGAACGACTAGCGTATTGTTGTTTTGGGAAAGGCCGTAAAATTTCTCTAGACGGCCAACTCTGATGTTCTAAGTATTTAATGCATACATTTGTGAGGGCCCCACAATCTATACATTTTACTAGGCGAGACTCATCTCATTTATTTTAAGTGGACAAATCCTAAAGCGACTACATTTTTCTATTAAAATTAGTCTCTAAAATAAAGAAAGAAAATCCTAATTAATTACGAGCTTAAAAATAATAACACATAACATACTAATTGCTAGATTAAGACAAATATTAATAGAAAGGAATTTTACTAAAAATAAATAAAAAAATTCGAAATTGTAAAAATTTTACGAAGTTCGACAATTAAAAAAAATCAAAAGATCCTGATTATAGCTAACTTAAAGCTTACATTGTTATAAAAAAACTATTGAAATTAGTTATTCAAAACCATTTAAAACTAGATTTAACCATAATTACTAAAGTTTATTAAAAAGTTTATTAAACTTAAACGTTGACTCATCTTGCTCAAACTCGCACCTAATGGATTAATGCTCTTAGCCTTGCAACGTTGAATCACCCATTAAAACATCATTTCAGTTTTTTTTTCTTAAAAAATGAAAATATTTTGTAAAAAAATATTTTTATTTTATTTTTTACAAATTTCTTTTTCAAGTTTTTTTTTCAAAAAAAAAACTGAATAAATGACGAAAAAAATAAAATAATAATAATAAAAAAACGAAAATATTTGTAAGCCTGCAGATTCTACAAAATTATTGGCCTATTATGTTTGCCTAATATTTGCGGGCCTTTGTTATTAAAAAAATTTAAAGATAGAAAGAAAACACAAATTGCTTCTATTTCAAAATTTGCAAATTCAAATCTAGAGTTTACTAACCTTCCCTTAAATTAAGTCGGTTTCCCGTATTGAATATTTACTAACGATTTGAATGCGATTTTAAGCTAAAAAATTAACAAAGCCGAAACTAATACTTATGGTGTTCATACTGACACCCATCCACTAATCCCGCAGTTTAATATTTCGCATAATAAATACTTCTACCATTTACATAACATGAGACACATAATGAATATTTAACTAAAAATGCGAATATTCTATAATTAAAAAAAAACTTAAATCTTCCGGCCATTTCATTTCATCTTCAATACATATGTTGAAATGATTCAGAGTAGTGTACCTGGTATTTGAATACAAAGAAAGGAAGAATAGGATCAGCAGCAGTAGCAACAGCGCAGCAACAACAAACAATCAACAGTCAGAAAACCCAGTAGTAGACTTGAAAACCGAACAGAAATTCCAGCAATCACCCAATAAAGCAATAACAAAGGACCAACAGTTAATTCAAGAAACCAATTGAAAATCCCGGAAGCAAACAGTTGGCAGAAATCACACTCAGGAATATACGGAAAATAGTATTCAGATATTTTAGAAATCCTCTTCTTCAAGATTAAAAGTATGTTCTTATCTCCTCTTTAGTTCTGAAATTTTTTATCTCTCCCAAAAAATTCTCCTCCCTATTAAGTGTCAAATGAGTCTCTTATATATCCAAGCAAGACCTAATCCTTCCACTATGTGGACCCTTTAACTTTTATTATTACTCACACTTTTACTTTAGTAAAAGTAGTCAACGTGGGCCCTCCGTGTTCCCTCTTTTTGAAAAGTAGTCAAAGTGGGCCCCCAAGTAGTCAAAGCAGTCCGAAGCTAGATGGTCGTCTTGTTCAGGTGTCATTTGGTGGTTGTCCATGGCAGCGTGGCAGCAGCCATGGCTGGAGCAACTCGCCGGATGAAGAATGAGAAATAGCAGTAGCGACGAGCGAAGAAGAGGAAACAACGGGCAACAATACGACGGGATCTCGTGCTCGTTTGAAGAGCATGGAGACGCAGCCATGGCGGACAGCAATGATGAGATCTTTTGATCATTTTGAAGAGCTATAAACGCAGCCATGGCGGGCAGCATGTGACGAGGAAGAAGCAAAGCAATGGACGCAGTGGCAAGATCTTGAAGACGCAACCATGGCGGACAAGAGAGGGAGATCGACGAGTTGTGTGTGTATGCGTCGCGTATGTGTGTGTATATGTACTGTGTGTGACGTGAGGGAGAAGGGGTGTGAGGGGGAGGGGCTGACATGGGAGGATATTTGGAGAAGAAGGAGAGAAAGAGAGGAAGAAGAAGAGAGAGGGGGGGGGGGTTGCGGGTAGTCTTAGGTTTTTCTTTTTTTTTTTGGTTTATATTTTTTTGTTTTGTTTTGCTTTTTTATGAAAAATGAAAGAAAAAAAAAATGAAAATGGGGTTTGGGTCTTTTTGGGTTATGTACTGGGTCGACCCAGTTCGAAATGGACTGGGTCGTTTGGGAAGATTGGGTCTCTTTGGGCCTGTGACTTACAATTGAGGAAAAGGCCCAATCCGATCTCTTCTATTTTTATCCTTTTCTATTTATTCAATTTTCCTAAATAATAATAAAGCTAGAATGCTAAGATTAAATTATAAAACCCAAAATTATCTCGAAATACTAATTAACTCTTAATAACAGTTAACACACAATTAAATAGCGACTAACGAGAAAATCACCCAATTTGGACATTAAGTGCTAAAAATGCAGAGTACATTATTTTTATAATTTTTTCGTTTTGTAAACAAACTTAATTAAATATTAAACGCAAATGCGACATATTTTATATATTTTTTATTAACCTAACAAATAAACATGCAAAGACAAAATGCAAATAATTACACAGAAATGCCACGAAGAACACAAAAATTGCACACAAGGAAAATTATTTTATTTTGAATTTTTGGGAGTAATTCTTTCATAGGGCAAAAATCACGTGCTTACAGCTGCCCCTCTTTGCCCGAAGACACGAAGGGTTTTCGTGCAAAGATAAAGCAAGCGATTTTTGCCCATCCGAGTACTCCGTGTGAAGCATTTTTTTGAAAAAGGTTTAACCGAACCTTTGCTTCAAAGGTTTCCTACATATCCCTGGCTAAAGGGGAATCAGGTTAATGTAGTTCGGGAAGTTTTGGTAGCTGGGACTACCATGGGACTGCAATGTTACTGCTGTTGCACGCTATTACCACTGCTTATCGATCTCCTTGTTACACCGTGATTAAAAGAAAACAAGAGGCTAGGCTAGACTACGGATCATAAAATCTCATCTATCTTTAACTCGTTCTTGTTGCCCTGCTTTCTTGTCGGCTTGTGCTTCTTCTGGTGCCTTTCTTCCGAGAACTTGGGGATGAAACTGGCCTCTTGCTTTTCTGAATACCAGTTTTCATCATTTTGTTCGGTCCGCTGGGGATATGGCCTCCTTAATTAAATTTGTTATGCTGGGCATAATTTGATGTTCATAGGCCGCTTCTTTCAAGACGCGTCTTTCTTCCTTTTGACTCATGCGCTTGAATTTGTGCTGGGACCTCTTGTTGCAACCTTCTGCTTTCCGGTGCTGGGGATTTTTTATTATTTTCTGCTGGGCATTCCTGTTGTAACCTTCTGCATTCTGGTGGGTTACTGATTTCAAGATCTGCAGTATAAGACTGAAAAGTATTCCTCTCGTTATACAGGTGGGTGCCTGAGTGAAAAATATGAAATGTATGCCCGCATTATACTGGTGGGCGACCGAGGACATGAAATGAAAAGACAGAAATGTATTCCCGCATTATACTGGTGGGCGACCGAGGACATGAAATGAAAAACTGAAAGGTATGCCCGCATTATACTGGTGGGCGACCGAGGACAGGAAATGAAAAACTGAAAGGTATGCCCGCATTATACTGGTGGGCGACCGAGGACATGAAATGAAAAACTAAAAGGTATGCCCACATTATACTGGTGGGCGACCGAGGACATGAAATGAAAAGACAGAAATGTATTCCCGCATTATACTGGTGGGCGACCGAGGACATGAAATGAAAAACTGAAAGGTATGCCCGCATTATACTGGTGGGCGACCGATGAAATGAAAACAAAAATGTATGCCCGCATTATACTGGTGGGAGACCGAGGACATGAAATGAAAAGACAGAAATGTATTTCCGCATTATACTGGTGGGCGACCGAGGACATGAAATGAAAAACTGAAAGGTATGCCCGCATTATACTGGTGGGCGACCGAGGACATGAAATGAAAAACTGAAAGGTATGCCCGCATTATACTGGTGGGCGACCGAGGACAGGAAATGAAAAACTGAAAGGTATGCCCGCATTATACTGGTGGGCGACCGAGGACATGAAATGAAAAACTGAAAGGTATGCCCGCATTATACTGGTGGGCGACCGAGGACAGGAAATGAAAAACTGAAAGGTATGCCCGCATTATACTGGTGGGCGACCGAGGACATGAAATGAAAAACTGAAAGGTATGCCCGCATTATACTGGTGGGCGACCGAGGACATGAAATGAAAAGACATAAATGTATTCCCGCATTATACTGGTGGGCGCCTAGAACAGGAAATGAAAAACTGAAAGGTATGCCTGCATTATACAGGTGGGCGCCTAATTCTAAGTAATAACTTGAATTTGTTTCCTCGTGTTTCCGAGAAAATTTTCAACGGTGGCAGAAAACTTTCTGCCCCAGTTCTGGTGCCTTTCCTTGTGACATGTTTTTCGCCATTAATAAGATTTCCTTTTCATGCTTCAAATCAAAGAAAATTTGTTAGTTTTAAAACATGGTGAGTGGTCGTGCCGCTCCTGCTGGGGATGGTTCTTCCCTTTCTCCCTTATTCCTGTTTGGCGTTCCCAAAACTTGTTGGGGATGCTGTTATTTGCTGGGGATAACATTCTGCTAGGGATGGTTCTTCCATTTA
The DNA here is from genome assembly GCF_000715075.1 of Nicotiana tabacum. NCBI lineage: Eukaryota > Viridiplantae > Streptophyta > Magnoliopsida > Solanales > Solanaceae > Nicotiana > Nicotiana tabacum. The sequence goes on along the minus strand of NC_134082.1, from coordinate 211,050,221 downwards.
TTACTTCTCCGTTCTGTGTCTTGAAACTTGCTAGGGGTTATTTTGCTGAAAATACATTTTACTTTCCTCCCTTCCCACTCTGTGTTGTCCGACCACCTCGGAACTTTGGTCGATAATCGGTCGGAGTTCTGCTGGGGATCCTCTTGGAACTTAGCCCACGATTTGTTCAACATGCTGTTTTTCCGGTTCTTTCCGTACTTTCCTTGCCATTTTAGACAAATATTATTTGGCCTTGCAACCAACGTCTTTTGTCTTATCGCCTTGTCTCTGGCCTGTCCTCTTCTCATTTTGCATTGTACTATTTTGGCAACTGGTAGTAAGCTTTGAAAGACCTTTCTAAAAAATAAATTTCTGGAGAAAGTCTTTTAAACAAAGAAATGAAAGCATAGAAAAAGAGAAAATCTTTCTGAACAAATGCTGGAGAAAAGAAAAGAAATGAACTTATCTGGGTGGTATAACCGATTCTAACGATCATGTTGTGCATTCCGGATTAATCAACCCAGTCTATTTGTGTCGATCAATCTTTCTGATATCCTCACTTGCTAGGGATAAATAGGTGTCCCAATTCTTCGCAAAATGCGGATTCCTTCCGCCAATCTATCTTGTCGCCTCATAGTGCCCTTCGAGGGGTTTCCACTGATAAGACTCTCTCAGTTCTCACAACTCTCGTTGCCTTATGGTGCCTGTGAAGGTTTTCACCGATAAGACTCTCTCATTTTGCTTCTCTCAGCCGGGGATTGGAGTATTGCCGGTAAGATTCTCTCTGCTGGGAATTCCCATGGCTATCAATTCTTTCAGCTCATGATCCTTATTGGGTCGGGGACCAACGTGTTATCCTCGACATTCACTTGACTGTCTTGGCACCTCTCGTATACTGATTGGGAGGTCTTTTTTGGATATCAGTATGGGTTTTATGTGGGACTTAAAAGAAAGGATATAAAAATTCAAAATAACTTTGATGGGTGAAACATTACAACTCTTGGAATCAAAACCTTCTCTTTTTTTTTTCTTCAAAATTTTAAACATAACTTCTGCCCCAGTTTTACTCGGGGAATTTTTTTTTTGACTTTTGTTACATTACGACCGAGCCGTGAGGCGCCTACGTATCCTCTTTGAGGAATCAGGCCGAACGTAGTTCACTCAGTTCCATTATTTTATTTTTTTGCGAACTTCCCTTTTTTTGTTATTATTTTCCTTCTTTTCTTTTTTTCATTAATTTTCATTTTTGTTAATGATTTCAAGAGAGGGGTATGAAAGAATAAGTAAGGCTCAAAGGGGTAAAGCAAGGGTAACAGTGTTTGGATAGAAGAAAGAATTGCCTCTGTCATTTCATTATCCGATAAACACCAAGTACAGACAAACAAATAAACAACAAAAGAGAATTACACGTAATATCTCTTGACTGCATCAGAATTGATAGCCATGTCGATGCATCTTCCTTCGACATCTGTCAGACATAAAGCGCCATTGGATAATACTCTGGTCACGACATACGACCCTTGCCAATTCAGGGCGAACTTGCCTTTTGCCTCAATCTGATGTGGGAGGATCCGTTTCAATACCTGCTGCCCCACTTCAAATTTCCTGGGGCGCACCTTCTTATTGTATGCTCTTGCCATTCTCTTCTGATATAATTGGCCATGGCATACTGCTGCCAATCTTTTTTCATCAATCAAGCTCAACTTCTCTAGTCGGGCTTTGACCCATTCATCATCATTAATCCCGGCCTCAGCGACAATTCGAAGGGATGAAATTTCAACTTCTGCTGGTATTACTACTTCAGTTCCGTATACCAACAAATAAGGAGTCGCACCTATTGAAGTACGAACAGTAGTGCGGTATCCCAACAATGCAAATGGTAGCTTTTCATGCCATTGTCTGGATCATTCAACCATTTTCCTCAATATCTTCTTTATGTTTTTGTTGGCTGCCTCAACCTCTCCATTCGCCTTGGGCCTATACGGGGTGGAATTACGGTGTGTAGTCTTAAACTGTTCACATACTTCTCTCATCAAGTTGCTGTTAAGATTAGCACCATTGTCCGTGATTATCACTTTCGAGATCCCAAATCTACAGATGATATGGGAATGGACAAAATCCACCACTGCCTTCTTGGTTACTGACTTGAAAGTTTTGGCTTCAACCCATTTAGTGAAATAATCGATGGTTACCAGAATGAACCTGTGACCGTTCGAAGCTGCCGGCTCAATAGGCCCAATGACATCCATGCCCCATGCCACAAATGGCCATGGTGTTGACATTGTGTGCAATTCCGTTAGTGGAGAATGAATCAGATCTCCGTGGATTTGACACTGATGGCACTTTCGCATGAAACTGATACAATCATGCTCCATAGTAAGCCAATAATATCCCGCTCGCATAATCTTCTTTGCCAATACATATCCGCTCATATGGGGCCCACAGACTCCAGCATGTACATCTGTCATCACTATCGTGGCTTGACCCGCATCAATACATCTCAGCGATCCCAGATCTGGGGTTCTTTTGTACAACATTCCTCCGCTGAGGAAAAATCCATTTGCCAGTCATCGAATGGCTCTCTTTTGATCTCCGGTTGCCTGCTCCGGATATATCCCTATCCTGAGATATTCCTTGACATCATAAAACCATGGTTCGCCATCCATTTCTTCTTCTATCACGTTGCAGTAGGCATGCTGATCACGAACCTGAATATGCAATGGGTCAACATGGATTTTGTCTGGATGGTGCAACATCGATGCCAAAGTGGCTAAAGCATCGGCCACATCATTGTGAACTCTCGGGATGTGTCTGAACTCCACTGATCGAAATTGCTTGCTCAGATCGTGCAAACATTGTCGATAAGGTATAAACTTTAAATCACGTGTTTCCCATTCACCCTGAATCTGATGTACTAGGAGGTCCGAGTCTCCCAAGACCAAGACGTCCAGAACATCCATGTCTGCAGCCAATCGTAGGCCCAAAATGCATGCCTCATATTCAGCCATGTTGTTGGTACAATAGAAACGTAGCCGAGCTGTAACAGGATAGTGATGTCCTGTTTCAGAAATAAGTACCGCTCCTATTCCAACCCCTTTCGCATTCGCAGCCCCATCAAAGTAAAGCTTCCATCCTGGTTCCTCAGTCAGTTCTAACTCCTCTATATGCATCACTTCTTCATCTGGAAAATACGTCCTTAAAGGCTCGTATTCTTCATCAATAGGAGTCTCAGCCAAGTGATCAGCCAATGCTTGGGCTTTCATGGCCGTCCTCGTCACATAGATAATGTCGAACTCTGTGAGTAATATCTGCCATTCTGCCAATCTCCCTGTGGGCATAGGCTTCTGGAAAATATACTTCAATGGAACCAGGCGTGAAATAAGGTAAGTGGTGTACGACGACAGATAATGCTTGAACTTCTGTGCTACCCAAGTTAGGGCACAACATGTCTTCTCAAGCTGAGTGTACTTGACCTCATAGACTGTAAACTTCTTGCTGAGATAATAGATGGCTTGCTCTTTCCTTCCTGTGATGTCATGTTGCCCCAGTACGCACCCAAATGAATTTTCCAGTACCGTTAGATAGAGAATCAACGGTCTTCCTGGTTCAGGTGGAACCAACACATGTGGGTTTGATAGATACCCCTTGATTTGGTCGAAGGCTTCCTGACATTCTGTCGTCCACTCTATTGCAACATCTTTCCTCAGTAGCCGAAAAATGGGTTCACAAGTCGCTGTGAGCTGAGCGATGAACCTGCTGATATAGTTCAACTTTCCCAACAGACTCATTACTTCTGTTTTATTCCTCGGGGGCGGCAATTCCTGGATGGATTTGATCTTTGACGGGTCCAACTCAATGCCTCGCCGACTGACGATGAATCCCAACAGCTTTCCAGATGGAACACCAAATGCACATTTGGCTGGGTTGAGCTTAATGTCGTACCTTCGAAGTCTTTCAAAAAACTTCCTAAGGTCTGCTACGTGGTCTTCCTAACGCTTGGATTTGATGATCACATCATCTACGTACACCTCAATCTCTTTGTGCATCATATCATGGAACACAGTAGTCATTGCTCTCATGTACGTTGCCCCAGCATTCTTTAAACCGAATGGCATTACCCGATAGCAATAAGTCCCCCATGGCGTAATGAAATCTGTCTTCTCTGCATCTTCTTCATCCATCAGAATCTGATGATACCCAGCATAGCAATCCACCAAAGATCCGATTTCTCGTCCGGCGCAATTGTCGATCAAGATATGGATATTGGGTAAGGGAAAGTTATCTTTTGGGCTGGCCCTGTTCAGATTGCGGTAGTCGACGCATACCCTGATCTTCCCATCTTTCTTTGGTACTGGCACCACATTAGCTAACCAATCAGGATATCGAGTGACCCGAATAACCTTTGCTTGCAGCTGCTTGGTTACTTCTTCTTTAATCTTCACACTCATATCTGTCTTGAACTTCCTCAATTTCTGCTTGACGGGATGGCATGCCGGGTCAGTGGGTAATTTGTGAACCACTAGCTTGGTGCTTAAACCAGGCATGTCATCATACGACCACGCAAAAACATCTTTAAACTCAATGAGTGCTTTGATCAGTTCTTCCCTAATGCTAGGCTCAATGTGGATGCTGATTTTGGTTTCCCTGACATTGTCGACATCCCCCAAATTGACTGCTTCAGTGTAACTCAAATTGGGCTTAGGTTTCTCTTCGAACTGGCTCAACTCTCTGTTTATCTCTTCGAAGGCATCCTCCTCTTTGTATTCCGATTCATCATCGTAATCAATCTCTTGTGCGATTAATTCAGAATCAGATTGATTATTTAGACTGGGTTGAAGATCCGTTGTGCATGCCACATCGTTAGTACCAGTGCAAAGAGAACTGTTCAGAAATAAAAGAAGAAGAAACAAAATTAAAACAAAACAAGAAAAGGAAACTTTCACTCTTTATTAAAATGCAGGATAACAGAGTTTCACACTTTTATTGAATAAAAATCAAAACTGGATTACAACTCTGGAATAATCCAGGAAACAAGAAAGAAAATCCAAAGCCTACTACCAAGACTCCCTCCGGGTAGGAAGAGGAGTAGCTGTCCAATTGTTGATCTTGGCCCTAGGCCCCACAAATTATATATCCACCCTACTGGAACCTTCTCCAGCTTCTACCATGTTGACACCGGCGAACAACCTTTCAAAGCCCTCATCTAAATCTCCATCTGGCCCAATCATTGGTCCGAGAACTTTCGGGACCGACAACTTTCTGGTACCTGCTCTGACAAAGGATCTGGACAGGCACGGGACTGGCTTGGGAAGAACCCAAACTTTCTTCTTCATCTTACGGGCATGTCTGACATCTGCTGATGTGGGCTTGAATCCCAGCCCAAAGGTCTCTACATTCTTGGGTTAAGAGACGGGTTGGACAATACCTTGAAGTTCAGCCCCCAAACCTTTTCCTGGCACGAACCCGTTACTCAGCATCTCTGAAACTATCATGACGGTGGCAAAAGCTATTCTGGGGTGTGGAATGCTTGTACCCTCGGGGATCTTGTTTGCTGACACTGCATCAAAAATCTGGTAAACTCAAGGGCCTTTGTCATCGTTGGTTTCTATGAATGGCACCTCCTATAGTGCATGCAACGTCTTCCCCATGCAGCACCACATCTTGTCTGTTCCATTCAAACTTGACCATTTGATGCAATGTGGATGGCACTGCTTTGGCCGCGTGGATCCACGGTCGTCCCAACAAAAGGTTATAAGATACCGCGGCATCCAATACCTGGAACTCCATAGCAAACTCGACTGGACCGATGGTCAACTCAAGTACAATATCCCCCACGGTGGCTGTTCCATTTCCGTCAAATCCTCGGACGCAAATGCTATTCTTGTGGATTCTTCCGTGGCCGATTTCGACTGGTTCAGGGTGGATAATGGACAAATATTAGCGCTTGAGCCATTATCCACCAATGCCCGAGTAACTGCCGAATCTTCACATTTGACAGTTAGGTAGAGAGCTTTATTATGCTCCGTGCCCTCCATTGGCAGATCATCATCTGAAAATGTTACCCTGTTCACCTCGAAAATTTTGTTGGCAGTCGTTTCCAGGTGATTTACAGAAATCTCGTTTGGCACATGAGCTTCATTTAGTATCTTCATCAGGGCCCGACGATGTTCATCCGAATGGATGAGTAATGATAGCAGCGAGATCTAGGCCGGTGTTTTCTTCAACTGTTCGACCACGGAGTAATCCTGCACTTTCATCTTCTTTAAGAATTCCTCAGCTTCTTCTTCTGACACAGGTTTCTTTGTTGCAGCTGGATTGGGTCTTCTCAACTCCGCCGGAGCAAAACATCGTCCTGATCGAGTCAGTCCCTGCGCCTCACAACTATTCTCCTCCACTTGTTGTCCCTTGTACATCACCATTGCCTTCTCGTACTTCCAAGGCACGGCCTTGCTATCAATCACTGGTGTTTGGACTACTGGCTTTATGATGACCGGTTCCCTGCAGACCCCCTTCACAACAACCACGGGTGTAGATGATGCTCCCATTATTACCAACTTGGCTGGTTCTGGTTTCCTTGTAGCGGCAGATGGATTCTTCCCCAATATCACCACTGGCTTGACATCTTCCCCCTTCAACTGTACCCCTGCTTCCTCATCGATCGATTTTTCTTTCAGAGTGGCACGGATCATCATCACTGTCTGTGAGGGTTTCTTCGGCTCCCCTCCTTCGTGCACAAGCTCGATCATGTGGGCTTCGGGGTGCTTTGGCAATGGGTTCTGGTTAATGTTGGGTGCCTCCGGGGCCTGTACCTCGATCTTGTTGGTATCAATAAGATCTTGTATTGCATGTTTCAGCCTCCAACATTTCTCGGTATCATGTCCGGGAGCTCCCGAACAATATTCACATCTTACCGAGTGATCCATATTTTGGGGTAAGGGATTTGTCAATCTAGGCTCCACAGGATTTAATAAACACAACTGCCTCAATTTGTGGAACAAGACAATATAAGTTTCCCCCAACTTAGTAAAAGTTCTTTGCCTCTGCAATCTTTCATTTCTGGAGGTCGGATTTCCCCTGAAACCCATCCCTGGAGGGTTCCTATAGGCTCTTGGCGGTGGATAGGGATTTTGTGGTGGGGGTAGGTGTTATGTGGAGGTGGGTATGTATTGTGGGGAGCCGGTGCGCGCCATTGTGGGCGAACCGGAAGTTGGGTGTATGTCTGGGCTTGATGGACAGAGAAGTGTTGTTCTTGTGGTGGGTAGTAGGGTTGTGGTGGGTAATTTGGAATGTGTGGGTAGTTTAGATGATGGGGTCTGGGTTGGTAATGAGGGGAAAGACCTTTAGATCTGGACCAATTGCCGACTTCTGTTGTCGTTACCTCTTCTCTCCTTTTCTTTCCGAGCGCACCTCTCGTGCCGCTCTGAATGGCCTGAGTCGTTGCCTTAATTGCTGAGTAACTTAGGATCTTATTGGACTTAAGTCCCTCTTCTATCATGCTTCCCATTTTCACCACTTCATTGAAGGATTTGCCAACTGACATCACCAAGTGACCGAAGTAAGTTGGCTCTAGAGTTTGTAGAAAGTAATCTAACATTTCCCCCTCTCTCATCGGAGGATCAACTCTGGCTGCCTGTTCCCTCCATCGGAAACCAAATTCCCGGAAGCTCTCCCCAGATTTCTTTTCGAGCTTTAGCAATGTGAGACGGTCTGGGACTATCTCAAGGTTGTACTGGAAATGTCCTGCGAAAGCCTGTGCCAAGTCATCCCAGGTGTACCACCTGCTCGGATCTTGTCTCGTGTACCACTCCAGTGCCGACCCACTCAAACTCTGGCCAAAGTAAGCTATCAGTAGCTCATCTTTTCCCCCTGCTCCCCTCATTTTGCTTCAAAAACCCCGCAGATGTGCCATAGGATCGCCATGCCCTTCGTACAAATCGAACTTGGGCATCTTGAACCCTGCTGGTAATTGGACGTCAGGGAAAGGGCATAGATCCTTGTAGGCCACACTGACCTGGTTGCCTAACCCGTGTATGTTCCTGAAGGACTGCTCCAGGCTTTTAAATTTCCGCATCACCTCATCCTGCTCTGGGCTCTTTGCCGGCTTTTCAATCTCCGCCGGGACCTCAAAGTGGGGATTATAGGTATGTGGCTCGGGTGCTTTGAATGTGATTTCAAGAGGGTAATATTGTGTGTCGTGAGCCTGAAACATCGGCTCGCTAGATGATCTGTGCAATGGGGCTGGGGGAGATGCTACAAAGACGGGAACATTTGGTGGAGGAGGGTTTTGACTGGGTGGTGGGGCTTGGTGATCATAGGCCTCTCTTCCCTGATAGTAGTGATGGCTTGGGAAACTCGTTGAAGGGCCAGTGGAAAGGTATTCCGGCGTGTTTATTGGTTGGAGGGTAGGAGTAACGGGTAGTTCCTGTCCCTTCTGGGCTCTAGCTAAGGCTATCCGCATTTCATTCATTTCTAGCCTCATTTTTTCCATTTTCTCCAAGGCATCCTTCAGCATCTGATTGGCCGTCTTTTCTGACTCAACGCTGTTGTCTGACCCAGTCATGATTTCTGGTATAGGACCTTTCGATCTTGTTTGATAATGGTACTGTGCCAGCACGCCCTAACAAACTAACTGGTATTGGATTGAAAAACAACAAACTTGTCAGTGTTAGCGTCTTAACAAATATTGTAATTGCACATTGGGATGCAATGTTCCTAGGCAGTTAACCATTTCTAACATGCTTTTGCTCTGACCGCACGCATCATCCCGGCTTATTTTATTTACCTCTTTCGAGTGTTCCAGAATCTCCTTTTTCTTCTTCTCCCTCTCTCTCTCCTTTTTTTTATATTTTTTATTTTTTTATTATTTAACAATTACGATGGAATCCTATAGAGATTGCCTACGCATCGTGACCCCGCACGAATGAGACCAAACGTAGTTCATGCAGAAAGATTTTCAATGTTTCATTACTTAAAACAAACATTACAAACTAAAATCCTTTTTGCAGAAAGAAAATGACAAACGTAAACTAAGGTCAGATACAAGTTCCAAGACTACGGAAACACTTTGATGTGAAAAAACAATGGACAGACAAACCATAGGCTAAAAAAATATATAAAGAAATACAGACACGAACTACGCATACTCTAAAGCTTCAAATATGGGTGCCTGCGGGGCATCGTTCGGCCTCGCCGCGGGCCTAGGTTCCAAGTCCCTTTTGAGTTGCTCTAATTCATTCATGGTCCGTTTCACATAGATCAGCACTGCTGAGACAAAAGTAGCATGGGTCATGTCTTCACAAGCGCGACATCTTCTAAAAATGGCGCGGGCAATGGCTCTAATCCTGTCCCTTGCTTGCTTCTTTTCTAGAATCAGGCATTTTATTTGATCACTGCATGTTTTCAATGCCTAAGAATCCTGCATATGCTGATTTTTCAGTTGCCGCACTTCTACCTCCATTTGGGCCAACAAGTCGTAACAGTGTCCGCTTTCAATTTGGAAATCCTCAGCCTGCTTAACTGCTTTACCATCAAGTGTAGCCACCTTTCTCTTCATGTTGGCAAGAGCTTTCTCGTGGTCGCGTTTCAATTGATTCAAGTATCGGCGATGCTTATCTGCTCTTGTACCCCACTGTGCTTTGAGTTTTGCCATGATGTTCTCAGATTTTTCTAAACCATACCGCCATTCCCTGACTTTATTTTTCAGCCCTTTTATCAACTGCTCATCTGATCGACTCCTTGGTTGTTTATCAGGAGCCATTCTCAATTTCTGGATTTGGGCCCTAAGTTCTTCATTTTCTTGGGCCAATCTATTCCTTTCACCTCGATCCGCAGCAACTTGCACACTGTTATTGAATTTCAGACTTTCAACTTGTTGCTTCAACTCACCGATCTCCGCCCGATAACCCTTTTCCTTTGCTAACCAGTTCCATTGCTCCTGGGATGACTCAGCAAAATCTATGAGATGAGGTCTTTTAGCTGGTCTCCCGCAGGACGTGTCACCTCTGAACCAAGCGTGATACCCCGGGGAAACTTCTCCTTTAGCTGTATCCAACACGCAAGTATTTGCCGTCAAATGTTGACACTCACTCCAGATCTAGCGAACTTCTTTTTCGGGGAACCGACCGTCAGGACTGATTTCAACCACCCGGGTACTCAAGTCTTCATCTTTCGGAACTACTTGATACCTCCCAAGTTGCCTCAAAACCCGATACGGTACATAGGGTTGGATGCTTTTGAGTCCCATCAACAGAAAGTGGGGCCTGGTTGCCGGCATGTATAGGATTTCCTCAACAGGCAACCATCCGAGCATCCACTGGATTTGGTTGGCAGTGAGAGTTCGGAAGAATGACATCCAAGCTGTGACTTCCTCGGGTAGACTAACCCCTTTGATTCTTGTGTAAAATTCTCCAATGCAAGTCTTCTCGGGCGAACCGTAACCCAAGAGCTGGGAGCGGTGGCATAAATTATCGGTCATCCACATTTGCAACAATAGGTTACATCCCTCGAAAAAGTTGCCCCCGGCTCGGAAAGCAGTGAGAGCCCGGAAGATGTCAGCCATAATCATAGGCGCCAGAGTGCTTTTATCTTGGGTGAGCAAGGTACTGACGACCCCAGCTACTTTCAAATCAATGTTTCCGTCTTTCCTTGGGAATACTATAAGACCCAAAAAAGCTATCATAAAAGCTACCAGCCTGTGTTCATCCCACTTCTGTCGGTTATCTCTACTGCATAGTTTGAAGTCTGGCTTATTGAACCCGCCCACGTGGCCGTATCTAGCATATATGAGGCGGAGACTGCAGAAACCTTTTGCAAAATCTGGATGGTGAAATGTTCGGGGTATTTTTAGGGAATCCAGAAACCGGTGTACAGTGACGGCCCTGGGTGCAATCAAGTACTTGAACCTTAACAGAGCTTCATCATTTCCGATGTATCCCGCTATTTCTTCCAATGTCGGGAAGAGCTCAAAGTCCGAGAAGTGGAATACATTATGTGCTGAATCCCAACAAGTGACCAATGATCTGATAATATCACCCCGAGGCTGGATGTTTAGCAAATCCGGGAGATCTTTCAGATACTTCTTTACTTTGTCTTGCCCTTCCTTGCCTAGGTCATTCCACCATAATCGCAACTCAAAAGGGATCTTGGTCATTATTGAAAAGGGTTCGTTTTGTATTGTGCTCATCCTGCACATTTATTAAGGTGATTATGCCAACGAAAAACTTTTATTTGACTCAAAATAAAACTATCTATATTCTTTCCCAAGATTTTTTTTTTCAAAACGATGGGCTCGGTTTTCAAATGCGGCCTTTTAGCACTTCGAGAACGAAGCATTTAAGGTTGCGAGAGTCAACTGGTCAAAAATCAAAAATGATGACCAAAGATGGTCGTTTATGCAATGTCAGCCTTCCGGCGTTCTGTTTAGGAACATTCGGCTATTTTTGCAAAAAACGGCATCATCCGACTTATTTATAACGAAAATTAAAATAGACTTTTTGGATATTTTTTACAAAAAGGGAGGTTGGACCCGATGAGGGTTGCCTACGTATCTCACACCCATTGAGAATCAAACCAGCGTAGTTCGGGCCAATAAACCAATTAATTTTGAAAACAAATATATTTTCCATTTTTTAGCAAAAGACACTATTTTTCCTTCCTGTTTGTTTTTTGAAAACAAAGCAAACTAAAATAAAGGATTCTTTCCTACACTGAATGCTTTTTATTTCTCTCTATTTTTTTTTATTATGGGTAAATAAATAAAAAATTAAAAATTAAAATATTTTTTTAAAAAAAATCGGCAGAGTTCTGATAGTACTTGGACACTCGGTTTTCTAAAAGAATCAATTAACTCCCTATTTGTTATTTCTCTCTTTTTCTTCCTTTTTTTTTCAATTTTCCAACGTTCCCAAGATTAAAGCCGGTCAACATGCGGGTTTGGAACAAATAAATGCACAGCATAAATAGGATGCATCAGGATGGTCTTTTCATTTCAGGTTGCTAATCCTAGACGGACCCAACCCCTGTGTTTGTGTTGAGTCCCCTAAGTCAAATGCAACATGATGCAAATAATCGTTCCTACTAGGGATCCGACATGAAGTTTTGTTATATTAAGTTTCAAACCTGGGTTTTTTGTTCTAAACCTGGCTTACCCGAGCGGACAACTCGAGTCGAGGAGGGGGCAACTTTCCGGGAACCAAAAGGCCATCCGACTTAGTAACTTGTCCGAGCCTCTTTTTTATTTCAGGGTATGACACTAACATAATAGGGAGTCTCAACCAGTAAGCACATCCCCAGAGGTGAGGAGAGAAGGGTTCAGCACAGTTTATATATACAGTCAGATAATATCAAAGCGGTAACAAGACATCATTTTGCACATTAAGCATGTATCATATGAAAATATCAGATAATAAAGCAACATTATAACAGTTTATCAAAGGCTCGAATTTCTAACCCTGAACCATTGGATCTGGGTATACTCCCCAGCAGAGTCGCCAGAGCTGTCACACCTCCTTTTTCCATACCCGCGAGGGTACAAGGGAGTTTTTCCAATTAAAGGACAATCGAAACGGGATTTGTTTATTTATTTCAGAGTCGCCACTTGGGAGATTTAGGGTGTCCCAAGTCACCAATTTTAATCCCGAATCGAGGAAAAGAATGACTCCATATTACAGTCTGCGTACCAGAAATCCGGATAAGGAATTCTGTTAACCCGGGAGAAGGTGTTAGGCATTCCCGAGTTCCGTGGTTCTAGCACGGTCGCTCAACTGTTATATTCGGCTTGATTATCTGATTTTATACAAATATGAACTTATGTGCAAATTTTAACTTTTTACCGCTTTCATAATTACTATTATTATTTTTTACAAGGAACTGCAACGTTGTGAAAATGTATCTCGAACCGCGTTACAATCAATGTACCCGTGGTCGTCGACACACTTTGACTCCGTTGAGATTTTGAATTTGGGTCACATCAATGTGCACCCAAGTTTAAGGAAATTAAATTATTAAAGGCGCGCCTAGAACGACTAGCGTATTGTTGTTTTGGGAAAGGCCGTAAAATTTCTCTAGACGGCCAACTCTGATGTTCTAAGTATTTAATGCATACATTTGTGAGGGCCCCGCAATCTATACATTTTACTAGGCGAGACTCATCTCATTTATTTTAAGTGGACAAATCCTAAAGCGACTACATTTTTCTATTAAAATTAGTCTCTAAAATAAAGAAAGAAAATCCTAATTAATTACGAGCTTAAAAATAATAACACATAACATACTAATTGCTAGATTAAGACAAATATTAATAGAAAGGAATTTTACTAAAAATAAATAAAAAAATTCGAAATTGTAAAATTTTTACGAAGTTCGACAATTAAAAAAAAATCAAAAGATCCTGATTATAGCTAACTTAAAGCTTACATTGTTATAAAAAAAACTATTGAAATTAGTTATTCAAAACCATTTAAAACTAGATTTAACCATAATTACTAAAGCTTATTAAAAAGTTTATTAAACTTAAACGTTGACTCTTTTTGCTCAAACTCGCACCTAATGGATTAATGCTCTTAGCCTTGCAACGTTGAATCACCCATTAAAACATCATTTCAGTTTTTTTCTTAAAAAATGAAAATATTTTGTAAAAAAAATATTTTTTATTTTTATTTTTTACAAATTTCTTTATCAAGTTTTTTTTTCAAAAAAAAAATTGAATAAATGACGAAAAAAATAAAATAATAATAAAAAAACGAAAATATTTGTAAGCCTGCAGATTCTACAAAATTATTGGCCTATTATGTTTGCCTATTATTTGCGGGCCTTTGTTATTAACAAAATTTAAAGATAGAAAGAAAACTCAAATTGCTTCTATTTCAAAATTTGCAAATTCAAATCTAGAGTTTACTAACCTTCCCTCAAATTAAGTCGGTTTCCCGTATTGAATATTTACTAACGATTTGAATGCGATTTTAAGCTAAAAAATTAACAAAGCCGAAACTAATACTTATGGTGTTCATACTGACACCCATCCACTAGTCCCGCAGTTTAATATTTCGCATAATAAATACTTCTACCATTTACATAACATGAGACACATAATGAATATTTAACTAAAAATGCGAATATTCTATAATTTAAAAAAAACTTAAATCTTCCGGCCATTTCATTTCATCTTCAATACATATGTTGAAATGATTCAGAGTAGTGTACCTGGTATTTGAATACAAAGAAAGGAAGAATAGGATCAGCAGCAGTAGCAACAGCGCGGCAACAACAAACAATCAACAGTCAGAAAACCCAGTAGTAGACTTGAAAACCGAACAAAAATTCCAGCAACCACCCAATAAAGCAATAACAAAGGACCAACAGTTAATTCAAGAAACCAATTGAAAATCCCGGAAGCAAACAGTAGGCAGAAATCACACTCAGGAATATACGGAAAATAGTATTCAGATATTTTAGAAATCCTCTTCTTCAAGATTAAAAGTATGTTCTTATCTCCTCTTTAGTTCTGAAATTTTTTATCTCTCCCAAAAAATTCTCCTCCCTATTAAGTGTCAAATGAGTCTCTTATATATCCAAGCAAGACCTAATCCTTCCACTATGTGGACCCTTTAACTTTTATTATTAATCACACTTTTACTTTAGTAAAAGTAGTCAACGTGGGCCCTCCGTGTTCTCTTTTTTTGAAAAGTAGTCAAAGTGGGCCCCCATGTTCCCTCTTTTTGCAAAGTAGACATCATTACACGCCTTTTCCTTTTTGCTTTTATCATTATGTCTGGTCCCCACCATAATTAAATAATTTGTAATTGGTTAATTTCCATTTTACCCCTAAAACTACTGTTACGCCCCGATTCAAAATCTGTTTAACTTCAAAATTATCTAAGAACCTAAAATTAAATTACCAGCTATAACCAATCCTTAATCCAGTTCAATCAACGAATTCCAACTTAAACTATGAACAACGAATCAATAATCGGAATTATTTTGACTGAACGATATTTTTTTAACAACACATATATTTGCATATTCAATAATATTAACAAACAAATATATTCAAATTAAACAAAATAAATGAACAGATTCAAATCACTAAAACTCAACTAATCAATTAATCTTCAAATTAAATCCAACAATATTATAACAAAGATTCATGATTCAAACAAAATCAAAGATTACAAACCAAAACATAAACTCACATTAATTCACTAGATTAAAACGAACTTCAAACAATCAATAAACACGAATTAAATCTAAATTAAACAACAAAGAACAGATTCAAGCGATTAAACTAACATATTTCTATATTACAACTTAATTCTTTTAAACGAATAAAATAAACCGAAGAAATAATTGATTGAATTTCAACTTGAATCTAACCATATTAAAATTAAACTAACAATTTCTTTTACGAAAATAAATAAAAACACATGAAACAAACCAAAATAAGTAATTAAATTTCAATTGATTATAACAACATTAAAAATTAAACTAACAATTTCTTTTACAAAAACAAATAAAACACATGAAATAAACTGAAAAACAATTAATTAAATTTCAATTCGAATCTAACAACATTAAAATCAAACTAACAATTTCTTTTTACAAAAATAAATAAAAGCACATGAAATAAGCTGAAAAACTAATTAATCAAAGTTACATTTAAATCTTAAAATTAAATCAACAAAACATATGAACAAACTAGAAAATTAATTCAACAATAGACACGAACAAAACAAGAATCGAACATTTATCGATTTTAGATCCGAGAATATCAAAATAAAAATACGGGCAACATGAAACTCAAATCTACTAACCGGATCGAAGCGACGACGAACTCGAACGGAAAGTAGTTTGTTTGTTTGGAAAAGGACGGAGAAGGAAGCATGGCAGCAGCGCGAACAATGAAGAAATGCAACAACAACAATGACATGATCTTGGAGAAGAAGAATCCAACGTGATCTTGGAGGATAAGGAGCGCGGGCAGCAGCAAATGGACAGTGAAGAACGCAGCAGCAGTCCGAAGCTAGATGGTCGTCTTGTTCAGGTGTCGTTTGGTGGTAGTCCATGGCAGCGTGGCAGCAGCCATGGCTGGAGCAACTCGCCGGATGAAGAAGGAGAAACAGCAGTAGCGACGAGCGAAGAAGAGGAAACAACGGGCAACAATACGACGGGATCTCGTGCTCGTTTGAAGAGCATGGAGACGCAGCCATGGCGAACAGCAATGATGAGATCTTTTGATCATTTTGAAGAGCTATAAACGCAGCCATGGCGGGCAGCATGTGACGAGGAAGAAGAAGCAAAGCAATGGACGCAGTGGCAAAATCTTGAAGACGCAACCATGGCGGACAAGAGAGGGAGATCGACGAGTTGTGTGTGTATGCGTCGCGTATGTGTGTGTATATGTGCTGTGTGTGACGTGAGGGAGAAGGGGTGTGAGGGGGAGGGGCTTCCATGGGAGGATATTTGGAGAAGAAGGAGAGAAAGAGAGGAAGAAGAAGAGAGAGGGGGGGGGGGGGTTACGGGTAGTCTTAGGTTTTTCTTTTTTTTTTGGTTTATTTTTTTTTGTTTTGTTTTGCTTTTTTATGAAAAATGAAAGGAAAAAAAAATGAAAATGGGGTTTGGGTCTTTTTGGGTTATGGACTAGGTCGACCCAGTTCGAAATGGACTGGGTCGTTTGGGAAGATTGGGTCTCTTTGGGCCTGTGACTTACAATTGAGGAAAAAGCCCAATCTGATCTCTACTATTTTTATCCTTTTCTATTTATTCAATTTTCCTAAATAATAATAAAGCTAGAATGCTAAGATTAAATTATAAAACCCAAAATTATCTCGAAATACTAATTAACTCTTAATAACAGTTAACACACAATTAAATAGCGACTAACGAGAAAATCACCCAATTTGGACATTAAGTGCTAAAAATGCAGAGTACATTATTTTTATAATTTTTTCGTTTTGTAAACAAACTTAATTAAATATTAAACGCAAATGCGACATATTTTATATATTTTTTATTAACCTAACAAATAAACATGCAAAGACAAAATGCAAATAATTACACAGAAATGCCACGAAGAACACAAAAATTGCACACAAGGAAAATTATTTTATTTTGAATTTTTGGGAGTAATTCTTTCATAGGGCAAAAATCACGTGCTTACACTTAGGTCATTGGATAGGGTATTGTACTTTTGTTGGTTGTAGTTTACGAAGGGATGTGGGGGATGTCCAATTTTACCTACTGGGTAATAGGTATTATCCAGTGAGTATTTGTTGTTTGAGTCCCTAACCTCCTTTTGGTTCGTTGGTTGCTTCTGGACAGAGGCTGCATCTGTTTTTTGCCGCTGTGGTGAGCTTAGGTTAGGCATTTTTGTGGCATTCTGTTAGGGTTCTCGAGGTTTTTACTAGGGTTTGGGTTAGGAGAATTATTTTGATATTTTTTGTTTTTTCTTTGGTGGGATACAATTATCTATTGGTCGATCTTTTGTGTAATTGATTCCATAGTGTTTGGCTTGGGTAAGTTCTTGGGTGAATTTGTACTTTCTTGCTCAGCCGTTTTAGGGTTTTGGTATGGGCAGCTGCTTAGGCTATGCCAAAGTCTACCACAGTTTGTGCATAGAAGGTTGAAACCCTTGTAGGTAATTCTTTGGATGTGTTTGCCAATCATAATGTAAGCTTTGAGTGATTTTTCTATGGCTACTAATATGCACGGTCGAGCATACTTACCTCTTAGCACAGATTTGGTGCATGCATCTATACGTATTAGTTGTCCTAACTTTCCTCCAACTTTTTGAAGTATGTCGTAGTCATAGAACTCTGTAAGTAATTCAGAGAGTCTTGCCCATATAGCTGAGTACGTTAGCGCAGCTTTGGAGGCTACAAATCCGAGCTCCCATTTCCTTACTGTAAGGAATTGATTCCCTATGAATCAGGGGCCTTCATGAAGAGCCTTATTATAATTCTATTCCTTAGAAAATTTTATTAGGTAATAATCGCACCCTAGGTCCACAAAAGATATGATTTCAGTTGGTCTCCATATCGCATGTAGTTTTTTTGGAGGAATTGGTAGCCGACTCTTCTGCCAAACATTTTAATAATGAGTGCGTTGGTCCAGCTTTTGTATATACGCTCCTTATCCGATGAGGTGATAGGGATGAAGAAATCTAGGTTAGGGTAGTTATCTGTTTCATCTTCCGGTTCATAGGAATCCATGTATTGTTGTACTGTTACTTGGCTACCCTCTAGGTCAGTGTTAGTGTTAGAAATTAAGGTACTCTCCCTTCTCTCTAAAGTTCTCTCATCCAACTCCCCAAAACTATTCAATTTTCTTCATCACTCTCTAATGTACACACAAGATAAAAACAACTCAACCCAAACGAAATCGACCTTCCCTGCCTTAATGGAAGAAACGAACCTCCAAGCCTCAATGAAGGAGCAAGCAAACTCCATGGTAACTCCATGCCCACCCCTCATTGTCTCCCCAATAGACATGGAAATAAGTATAGATCAACTCCCCAGGGAACTAGCAACAAAAGTAAACGATACTGGTAAGTATCAACCCTACAAAGAGGATATCCTTCTTGGATACCTTAATTTCTTAACACTAACACTAACACCGACCTAGAGGGTAGCCAAGTAACAGTACAACAAAACATGGATTCCTATGAACCGGAAGATGAAACAGATAACTACTCTAACTCAGATTTCTTCATCCCTATCACATCATCAGATAAGGAGCGTATATACAAAAACTGGACCAACGCACTCATTATTAAAATGTTTGACAGAAGAGTGAGCTTTTTAGAAGTTTATTTCTTTTGTCCAAATGAATCCAAATCAGACGGAAAAGCGTAATACAAACACAAAAGCAATTAAAAAAAAAGGGTTTACATAATTACATTCATTTTATAAAAAAAAAAAGGTCATCAATATTACAAATTGGGGTTCTAAGTCTCCATTTAATGACAATAAAATGTGAGAAATTATGTTGAAAAAATAAAAAATTGGGGTTTAAAATAGAATTTTTTACAGGAATTTCATCGATAGATAAGGCTTACGGCTCTAATATGTGTCCACATAAAGAAGCAAAAAATCATGAGCAAAGAATAAATTATATTTGCAATTAAGCAAAAATCATAAGGAACAACAATGATATTTGGGATGCAGCTTTCAATATTTATAACACCAGTATTTTGTTAATTATAAAATCATGAAGCAAACAACACTACTTCTGGGTATCTTACTATCTTAGTTTACTACTGAGACCAACTTCGTTTTAAACAAATAATTGAATAAAAATGAATTCAAATCTTATGAGTTTGTATAGCCAATGACATCTAAAGTCCCGTTGCTTTTTCCCTTTTTGAATGAATAATTTATCAAGGTAATTACACTTAAAATTATTTTTGGTATAATAAAGGTTAGGACTTTGAAATTAATTATGAATTTGTCACTTTAATATTCCTATAGTTTTGGTAAGTTGTTGAGTAAAATTGTCAATATTTTGATTGATGCCTTTATTTTAAGAAAAAGCAAGGCGTTCTATATCTATACTATATTAAAAGCACCAAGGCCCTTAGTGAAATATCGTTCACCTTTTCTACCCCTTTAAAATAGAATTCACAGTGGACAAAATAGTCACATAATTATTTCCTAATATTTAACACTTTGAAATCAACTAAAACATTGTTCATTAGAATTTTCCTTATTTGATTTGTCACGTTAGAAGTCCTAATAATTAGGACACAAGAATCAAATAAGATTTACTTTTTATAAATTTTTTACCTTTTAAATTAATGAGCTTTATTTTACCATAGTTCTGAATTGAGAATATTGCTTCTCTATAAGTATTTGTTCATTTATTTTTATTTGATATTAAATATCTTTCCCAATAACAACAAAAATTATTTTAGAAGTACAAAAGTATAGAAAGCAAGCTTTTTTTCTTATAAAAACAACGACGAAAACATTGTGTAATTTTTGTCTTTTTATCAATTTGCCTCTTTATTTCCCTTTCAAACGAAAGTAATTGATATTCTTAAAATTTTAATGGGTAAGTTTTCATTTAACAACTAAATATATCTATTTTATTTGGTTTAAATGATAAAATTTTAGTCTAAACGTTGACAAATTTTTCTAAAAAAGAAGAAATATACAGTTAAAATAAATAATCGATACATCTAAAAGATATATAAAAAGAAACATTATGTAGTTTGTACTGCATTATTTTGCTTAAAACTTTTTCTTTGACAAAAAATGATGGAGCTTTAAGCAAGTATATTTATATATTTTTAATAATGGAGCTTTAAGCAAGTATATTTACATATTTTTTCTCCCTCAACAAATATACAGTTGAAATAAAATAAATAGTTATTGCATGTAAAGGAAAAATAAAAATAAAGTATACAATTGCAACTTCATTATTTTGGTTGTACATATTTTATTAGGCAAAACAATAGTGGAGCTCCAACCAACTTCTTTGTACTAATTTGACTCGAAAATAAAAAATATACAATTAAAATAAATAGTCATTTGTCTAAGGAAAAATAACAAGAAATACATTGTTGGTATTCCATTATTTTGGATAAAACTTTTTTTGTTTGGCTCAAATGATGGAGTTTCAGTTAAGATTTATTACAAATTTGACCCCCCAAAAAAATACACAGTTGAATCATAGCCATTGCTTCCAAATAAAAAAATTTAAAAATATAAAATTAAATGGGATAAGATATGCATTGTATTAAGAAGAAGCAAAAAGAAATACACAATTCATATGAATAAGTATTGTATATGACTATGTGATAACTGACGAAAGATACTTTATCTGACAACCACTGTCACACGCCTAAATGAGTGTGTCAATGCGCTTTGTCATGTCAGCGACCATGGGATATCTACTATCAAATAATAAAGTTCAAATGAGTAACTAAGACTACGAGCAAGTTAGGTGTGTAACTAATAATATGTGCCAAAATTAAAATTTTCCTAACATAAACTCCATGTCTTGCTCATAATTAATATATCCTTTCAGAATCTATTAACATTAAGAAATTTCATGACAATCTTAGACTCTTAGGGGTGGTTTGGTACACGGGATAAGGTAGGATAAAGTGTGGTACTAAATTTATACTATGTTTGGTTGGTAGTATAATGGCTGGTGGTATAAAATAAATTTATACCAACAACCAAACATGGTATAAACTTTGTCCCAAACTTAATCCTGAATATTTCATCTTATTCCACCTTATCCCATCAAATCTGGTATTATTTTATCCCACCTCTTACCTGGGATAAATTAGTCTAAGGATTATAATCTCAGTATTATAATACCAGGATAATTTAGTCCACGTATCAAATGACCCCTTACTTCCATAGAAAGAAATTTTCAAATGTAAAGTTATATACTATGACAGAGAAAGAAAGCCAAGTACAAAACAAAGGAAGAGCAGATTAATCAAAACATAAGAATTGAAACTGATACATTTGCAATAGCATTTTTTATTCTGTTGAAAATAATTATTGTTGTATTTCTTATTGGTTAAGAAAATAAAACAATTACATTTTGGTCGTGAGAAAAAAAAGACTGTCTTTGATAAGTTTTTTTGAATGAGATGATTAAGGACATATAAGTGGAGTTTCTTACTTTATTGAGTTAGCTAAATAGAATCAACAATTATTATTTTTAGAAACTTACACTTTTGTTAATATTAATTTTAAACTCAAACAAAAAATTTAATATAATATTTATTTAACTTTTCAAAGTTTTATATTTATTGAGATAAAATACACGCGCAACGCGCGTACCTTAAGACTAGTTACTACTAAATCTTTGTTTTAGAGATTTTGCCAGTTATTGGAGTTCAAAATCAATTAAAAGTTTGCGCATGTAATTTTCTGTCGGACAATTTGTGCCTTATAGGAAAAAACAACAGGGCTTAAAAAAGAACACAATGATAGATGGATAATATTGTATATCAATATATTGATAATAGTAGTATTAGGCCTAAGAAAATAAATATTAACAGCATTAATTACACTCGAGTATACTAGTATGTGCTAAAAGATATCAATTTCACTATATGGTACTTTGTCCATATCTCCTTGCTAAAAAAGGTGGGGCGTATATATATATCTCCTTGTAAGTTGTTGAGGTTGTAAGTTGTTCTGATATGTTTTAAAAACTTTTTCATTAGATAAAACACATTGCATCAAAATATATTTGTACATATTCTTTCATTAAAGCTAATCTATCGTTGTAAATTAAGTGTAAATGTTACAATATAACTCTTTAGATTCACAATCCAACAACAATATAAATCAAAAAACGACTAACAAATATTATTATTGAACTAATTTGGGTAAGTGGATAATATTAATTATTAATAACAATATATTATTGGGCCGACCAAGTTGCATAATTCATGCATTTGGAGGAGGTATTAGTTGTGTGATGTCTACTTCATCTACAAACATATTTTTCAGTGGTCAAACAATATCAAAACAACAATATTAACCAAATACAAATTTAACACTAATACAAATATTACGAAAGACACATAAAAGTCCCAATGGTATCACGAAAGACCCTCTTCCTACAATATTAACAAAATAAAGATTTAACACTAACTCAAAATACAAAAGAAACACATAGATTCATTTATATCAATACCTAGCAACAATAGCAGAAATAGCTCTAGTCTCCATATTGGCTCTGGTAAACATAAGGAAAATGGATAGTGCCATGGCAACCCAAGTCCTCTAGGAATAGTGATAGTCTCTCAACGAGATACTAAATAGATAAAATGATCTCATGTCAGTACTGACAGGCCTCAACATCATGATAAGGGAAAATGAGTCTACCGGTGCACAAAGAAGCGCCCAATAGATATAGTTATCGTCCAGTAAAATAACAACAACGATAAATGAAACTGCGTCATAAAAGCAAAGACCATCATGAGACTCAAGGCAATGATACTACACTCGAGATGATGTTGCTTAAAATCAACACCATCAATAAGCAATTGAGAGTAATGGAGTTAGGAGTTAGCCTCTCAAGAGTGAATGGAGGTTTTGAGTGAGGAAGAAAGAAATGTGTGTATGTACTATCTGTTGGGCCTCTAGCTGCCATGTTCGTTGTTGTAGCTTTAGAGGGCCAAGTGTATGGCTATATGGCTTTTTCCTAAGTGCTCCTCTTAGCGTTTTCTAGTATCTTATGCACCTCAACCCAGTGAGCACGAATTTTGGTTGTTTCTACTTTTATGTGGGCTGGTCGTGAGCCTTTTCGTAAGAATTATGACTGCTCAGCAAACACGTAATTCAATATTGGTCTTTGTGCTATTATCACTTGAAAAATTATTTATAATAGAATTTTGGAACGTTAAACTTTTTATTAAAGTATGTAATTTTAAACCCATTTTAAATGTTACCTTTATTTGTAAGTTAATTTCGGTGTACAACAATAGCTTATTCAATAACTGGAGTTAGATAATCTACCTCTTTAACCTAGATTTTAAACACTAACGATAATTTTATTTACCAAAAAGTTTCTGCGAAATAAATTAATATTACAATACATCATTAGTTGATCATTGTAAATATTAGTCCTTTTAACTCCATTGTAGAGCTCTAGTTTCTAATAAGCTCCAACCTCTACTAGGGGCGGATCCCCCCTAAAGAATGGGGGTGGTACGACACCCGCTAGGTTGGTAAAATTATCATATAAACATATAGAAATTTAATTAAATTGGGTTAAATATTTGATCCTGCCACACCCAGCCGCAAACTAGACAAAGATGTCAGCCGTAGACCTTTTTGAAAACTTTTCTCATGTGTAAAATTCAAGTTCTTTTATCTTTAACCTTGTTTGATTTTCTCTTTTCGTTGTACTTTTTATTTCCTTTGTCCAATATTTTTCCTTTTTGGCTACCTCCTGATTTCCTATTTGCCGTTTATTTTTTATATTTTTTCTCCTCTATTCTATTATTTTATCTGCGATCTTTAGGAAGAACACTCAAAAAAGAGCCTCCAAAATTTTAAAATTCCATAAAAATAGGCATTTCTTATAATATCAAATCTTTTAGTTTTATTCTTTCAAAATCAGAAAACTTATTCTTGATAGGAATTTTGAATTGATATCAAATTTAATTTTTATAATTTCCTTTTTTATTACTATAATATAAAAATTTGTGCTATTCTATGACTATTAAGTACAATTTAAATCTCCTTACTATTAATTTATGATGAATATTTTGCAAGCATTGCCTAGAAAAACATGAGATTTAATTTCGGATCTTATAGTTTATCTAATTCTTCATTTACCTATGTATAATTTATCTATTGAAGATATTTTTTTTATTTTTCTTATTCTGATTGGTGGAATTTCCTTGTAGAAGAAGTTATTTTACTTGTGCAAATTTGTTTTTAGCCTAAAAAAAAAGTAGTTCTCTAGTGAAAATATTGATTTTACTTGTATTGTTAATAATTAAAGTGTGATTTCTTTTTTAAAATGCTAATTACATTTGCTTCTTAATGTCTCAGATTAATTTTCATACAACCACAACAACATACCCAAACCCCACAAGTAGGGTATGAGAAAGAGATATAATTTTTATATTTACAGTTAGATTGCTCGAATAAACTAAAAAAATGAACTGACCAAACTCTATATTAGTTACTCCTTACAAAATGTATATTAAAGGAAGTTGTGGCACCCGCCACCTTCAAATCCTAGATCCGCCTTTGGTAGTGTGGTAGCGCTGGATTCAAATGAAGCCATAACTTTCGATGCGAAGTAAAAAATTTTGTGTAAAAATTCATTAAAATTATAAAAATAGTAAATATGAACCCATAACTTTAAAAATATAATGGGTTCAATGCTAAAAACCTTAAAAGTTGAAACATAGAATTTAAATACTGGATCGACCTGTGACCTCTACAATGACTTACTTGATCTCGTAATCTTATAGTTAATTTATCTTTAATGTATCATAATAGCTTTTTAATTGATCTCTTATAGTATAGTTAATAAACTACTCTTCAACTTTATATGCTATTGCGCGTTAAATGTTTAGGCCTAGCATTCAGCATGCGAAGTATTGTGAGGTCTCTCCTGTTTAACTCAAGAAAAAACGTGAAAGCTAATGTAAACAAGATTGTCTCAGTCCTTAACGACATTACAAAAGAAAGATTAATCGTCCAAGGGGCCATTCTTCATGGGCATTTGATAAAAACAGGCATTTCATCTCAGAAACACATTGCCGTTAAATTGCTTATTATGTACCTTAAATCCGGAAAATCAAAGGAAATTGATCAGATGCTGAAGGAGTTTGATGGGTTCAATTTAGTTGTGCATAATTGTCTGATTACTGTGAATCTTGAGTGGGGAAAGTTGGACGAAGCTCGTCGACTGTTTGACGAAATGCCTGACAGAAATGAAGTTTCTTGGACTGCTATAATTTCGGGGTTTATGAGGTTTGGAAGAGTTGATGAGGCTATTTTCTACTTTGAGAGAAACCCATTTCAGACTCTGTTTGCGTGGACTGCAACTATAAGTGGGCTTGTTCAAAATGGGTTGAGTTTTAAAGCTATGAAGCTGTTTGTAGAGATGCTTCAATCTGGAGTAATGCCCAATAATGTCACTTTCACTTCTGTCATTAGAGCGTGCGGAGAGTTGAGTGATTTTTATTTGGGAGCGTGTGTATTGGGTTTGATTGTTAAGGTTGGTTTTGAACATGATTTGTCAGTTTCGAATTCTTTGATCACTTTTAACTTGAGATTGAATGATACTGTTTCAGCAAGGAGAATTTTTGATAGGATGCAGGGTAGAGATGTCGTTTCTTGGACCGCAATTTTAGACATGTATGTTCAGAAGGGAGACTTAACTGAAGCTCGTCGTGTCTTTGATGAGATGCCAGAAAGAAATGAAGTTTCTTGGAGTACAATGATCTCGAGGTACAGTCAGAGTGGTGATGCAGAAGCGGCGGTGAATCTCTTCCATTGCATGGTCCAACAGGGGTATAAACCGAATAAGTCGTGTTTAGCAAGCGTAGTAAGTGCATTGTCGAGCCTTGAAGCTTTGATAACGGGAAGGATTGTTCATGGACATATTTTAAAAATTGGGATTGAAAAAGATGCTTTCATTGGTAGCTCACTGGTTGACCTGTACTGCAAATGTGGAAGCTCTAAGGATGGACGTGTAGCATTTGACTCGATATTGGAGAAGAACGTTGTTTGTTGGAATTCAATGGTCAGTGGTTATAGCCTCAATAACCAACTTGAAGAAGCTAAGGAGCTATTTGACAAGATACCCCAAAAAAATAGTATCTCATGGAATTCGCTAATGACAGGTTATTTAGAGTATGAAAAATTTGATGAGGTTTTTGAAGGTTTCAGTGACATGCTTCTGTCTGGAGAACAACCAAATAAATCTACTTTCTCTAGTGTTTTATGTGCTTGTGCGAGCTTAGCTTCATTAGAAAGGGGCAAGAACTTGCATGGTAAGGTCATTAAACTTGGCTTTCACTCGGACGTTTTCGTGGACACTGCCCTTCTAGATATGTATGCCAAATCGGGTAATGTTGAAAGCTCTAAGAAAATCTTCAAAAGGATGCCCAAACGTAACGAGATTTCCTGGACAGCTATGATTCAAGGGCTTGCAGAAAACGGCTTTGCAGACGAAGCACTTACTGTATTTGAAGAATTTGAATGGACGAAGTCCATTGCGCCTAATGAGCTTATTCTTTTAGCAGTTTTATTTGCTTGTTCCCACTGTGGTCTTGTAGACAAAGGACTCCATTACTTCAATTCAATGGAAAAGGTCTATAATATACAACCGAATGCTAGACATTATACCTGTGTAGTGGACATGCTGTCTCGTTCAGGACGCCTTTCTGAAGCAGAGAAGTTCATCTTGGACATGCCTTGTGAACCAGAAGTTCAAGCCTGGGCAGCTCTCTTAAGTGGTTGCAAAACATACAGAAATGAGAGGATGACAGAAAGGGTGGCGAAAAAGATTTCAGAGCTAGCTGAAAAGCATCCCGAAGGATATGTGTTGCTGTCAAATGTTTATGCTTCGGCTGGAAGATGGTTGGATGTCTTACACACAAGAAAAGAAATGAAGGAAAAAGGACTGAAGAAAAGCGGGGGATGTAGTTGGATTGAAGTGAGAAACCAACTCCATTCATTTTATTCCCAGGATGGTTCTCACAATGAGTCAACAGAGATTTACGAGGTTTTGGAACTACTGAGATCAGAAATGCAGCTTATATAGATTGCTTCATATTTTGAAGGGCAGTTAATTGAAGCCAGTTGCAGCACAGAGGTCCATTTTGGGAAAATTGAGTGAATAGATTATCACGTGGATCAAAAGGTTTTGAACCATTGCTGCAGAAATGCCTGCCTGACACTGTAATTTTGTAAAGTGAAACTGATTGATATTCATTGATTATTCCATACAACAACAACTACGCCTCAATCCCAAGCTATTTGGAGTTGCTATATGAATCATCATTGTCCATGTCACTCCTTCAAAGCTCATCTCGGTCAATATGATATAATCCATTGATTATTCCGTCATTTATATACATCCATAATACTCCTACTTCCCAAAAAGATGATGATTTAACACAGAAACATTGGTTACTTGTAAATGTCTATCGGTGGCAAATTTTGGAGGATAATGGAGAGTGGTTGCCGAAACTATGCTCGTCTTAATGTGTGTAACTTCTATACATTGAAAGTGTAAAAATTTTGTTACATTATTAGGTCACCTACAAGAGATCTTCCTGTAACCATTCATAAAAAGTGAGATCAGTAACTTGTATAACGATGCAAGTTACTTGTTACTACAAGTTAACATATACAAGTAGTGTAATTTTTTTATTTTTTATTTTTACATTGCATGTATATACGTCCAATAAAATGATTTCTTTGCAAGGGCATGTATACAGGTTTGAGGTGTTTTAATAACTAACACGAACTGATACTCCACTATATTGAATCAACACCTACGTTCAATTCCGAATTAGTTGATGTTGGTGTTATATGATTCTGAAATTGCTTTAGCAGTTTGAGCTATCAGTAAAACTAAAAAGAAATCCTGTCTCTATTTTTTATTAGAGAGATGATTTAATTAAGCTTCCTCAAAGATAAGATGAAGTTTGAAAAGAAAAGAACGACATAGTTGTTAAAATAATAAAGGAAGCGACGCCGTTCGGCTAAATGAGATTAGCGGGTAATTCAAAGTTAACGACTAATTGAGGTGGTTGTTATATTACACGTGTAAGGACGAGATCAAGAGAAGGCAACGGTCCAGATTAGCCCAGTAAAACATCTATATACTCAGAAAAAGCGTGAACGAATTCTGGTATGCTCTCCTCTCCTTCCTTCTGCTCTTCTGTAATTATCTCTCCCAGTTTTTCGATTCTTCTTCTCTCTCATCTCATCTAAATTTTTCTATCTTCTTCTTCATTCTTCGATGATAATCACCCCGTACTTACAGCTTGTTTGGATGGTCGTTACCTATTGTATTGTATCGTATTGTTATTTTAAATACGATGTTTGTTTTGGTTGTTACTTAAATTTTATTGTATTATATTGTTAAATTTGTCGTTACGAAACGACAAAATGTGTCACTTTATGTAAAGACTGATTTGGTATGGTTGCGTCGTTATCTCATCTTTTTCTCTCATCTCACTCTTCACTATTATTAAATAATTTTATTTTATCATTTATCCTACCTTTTTATATAATAAATTTAGCCTGTATCATAATTTTTCTAAATAATATTATAAATTTATTCTCCATATTGATGGTGCATGATATAATGAAACAACGGTAAACGATACAATCTATCCAAACATTGTATTCATCAAACAATACAGTACAATACAATACAATACAATATGACACATTATGAAATGATGTGTAACAACCATCCAAGCAAGCTGTTATCAAGCTCCATTATTACAGGTCAAGCTCGAAGTTGAAGTTGTTTCAACGATACTTGTTGCAGATTATTGAGTTTACTTTGTGTTAATTTGGACCGTTATCATCAGGGGCGGCTCAATGGATATTGTGCCTAAGGCGAAATCATAGTGAGAGGCTCTTTAATTATTTTATAGCTTTTTTACACTAGCAACAAATTTGCTTATGAACAACAAATTAATCATTTAAGACAAACAATAGCAATTTTTTTTTAAAAAAAAATAGGAAGATGAGCACAAAGAATAAAATGGTAGGTTATCGGATGTTGAAGAACAAAACTCAAAATGAAAATTTTGACTATCATCACAATCAAGAAAAAGAAATAAACGTACATAACGTAATAGCTTAAGTTTTGAGCATTGACGGTCTCAAGAATATTTACTCCTTCTGATCAATTTAAAGGATAATTGTAGATCATTCTATTAATTAGTAGCATTTATTAGTGAATATTTAAAATAAATTATAAATAACCTATTATAAATTGAATTACACCAAAAAGAAAATCGGTGCTTGAATACTTTTGTGTTCATGTAATAGTTTTAGAGAAGATTGTAAAAAAAATTCATTATATTGTCAATGTAGATAACTTAATTCCTATAAAAAGGATAAAATTAAAATGGAAGAGTGAAGCAAATATACTAATTAATAAGTGAGAAAATTATCATAATTTATGAACTTATTGATATAAAATAATCTCAATCAAATAACAAAAAATATACTGTAATACTTTTTTTATACAACAATAATAATTATGTATATAAATTATATATTATATTATAGTAATAATAATAATAATAAGTAAATTTGGGGCGTTCAAATTTTTGGAGTCTAAGGCAATAGCTTCACTGGCCTAGCCTTATAGCCTATTTGGACAAGTTTCTCACCATGCCAAAAAAGCTTCTTCTTTTTTTTTTTTTTTAAAAAAGTACTTTTTTCCTCAATTTGAGTTGTTTAGCCAAACTTTTTTTGGGAAGTGCTTTTAGCTAGAAGCAGAAGCAGTTTTAACTTTTCCTACCAAAAATACCCTTTGCAAAATATTATATATACCAATGTAACCTTACTTAATTTAAACTATTAAGTAATATAAAATGACTTTGGGATAATCTTTCATATTTATTATATATTTAAATTATCTTGAAAGAATAAAATACTTTCCAATTTTATTTTTATATTTTATTTAAATAAAATAAAAAGACTTAATTATTATCTGCAATAATATATATCTGTAATTATTTATCTACTTATATAATATTAATTATTAAGCAAATCTTTTTATGTCCTTATTTGTAACTTTACACTTAAAAGTCTTTTTAAAAAGCTTGGCCAAATACAAATTATTATTCAAAAGTGCTTTTTAAATTGATTAGGCAAAGGAAAAACTGTTTTTCTTACTTTTGTGAAAAGTACTTTAAAAAAAAAAAGGTTTCTCAGAATAACCTGATTTTTTCAGTTTTGCCAAACATGCCATTAGACCCGCCCCTGGTTATAATAGTTAATGCCTACTAGAGTAGTAGTAGTTGTTGGTTCAGTTCGTTGTAACTTCTATAATCGAATTCTGACTTCCATTTGAAGTTGTGATAATCGTTTGATTTGAATTTCAAATTCGATGATCATGGATGGCTACGCACTTAGGTCTGTGATGGACTTGCCGCCTCTATTCCGTTCAACTTTCAGTTTCAGGTACTATTCTACGCACTTTTTTCTACTCGATTGCAATAAAACTTTTTTTTTTGTTTTGCTGAGATATTTTGTGTAATTTTCTGAAGGCTTCTGTTGGTCAGCACTGTGATTGAATGCTCATGTGCGCTTACTGTACTGGAATCCTTGAAATGAAGAAATTATATGCTCTCGTATTGCGTTTTAGTCATCACCTGAAATTTGTATGTAAGTGACTAAGTGTAGGGATAAATGTGAGATATAGAGAACATCTATTAGAGAACCAGTACTTTGTTCTAAACAATAGTTTATTTGAATGAAATGAGTCCAACTGGAGCGGAAGGATTTGTGTGTGTGTGTGTCTATATATATATATAGAGAGAGAGAGAGAGAGAGGAAACATATAACAGACCGCAACTAGTTTAGGGTTGAGACGTAGTAGTTATAGTGTAACATAAATCATTTAAGAAGCGCTATACATACACTAGCCACGAAACTTGAATACTGTTTCCAGACTCCTAGAAATGTCTCAATGATGCTGACTCTTTTCATTTGCTCTTGGTCACAAGTCAAAGTCGAGATGGCTGTTTGATCAGCAGCTTCACATCTGCGCTATGCTATTACTGTATTACATTCTTTAGTATCCCAAATTAGCTTGTAAGGTTTTAAATACTGTTGTTTCTACATGCAGATACTTTAACTCGCTGCAGAGTGAATGCTTTCCAGCTTGTTTCCTATCGGATATGAACATGGTAATCTCGGCACCAACTGGAAGTGGAAAAACAGTGCTTTTTGAACTATGCATTTTGAGGCTTCTCTCAAGGTTTATCTCAGGAGAGGGAAAATTTATTCACATAAAGGGGTCTCTGAAGACTGTAAGTCTCTGTCAATATTTAGCGTAAGATGACTGAATTTGTAATTTCAATGATAAGGATCTCTATTGAAAGAAAGAACTCAACGTGCTGGAATACTTTCAATTTGTGATGTCTTAACTGCATGCCTTGTCTATTTTACTTCATACTTGCAGCTCAAAAGATCCTCAATTACTTATTTTAGGTTCTCTTCTTGCTACTACTTTTATCTAGCATATACAAGCACTGAGGATCATCTTTTGGGATGAAAGAATTAGTTCACCTCAATACATCACGTTTTATTGGTCATTCCTACTTACATCCTGTCGATTTATGTTTATAGTTGCATATGTCAGTCAGGATATTCACAATGATTTTTGCCACTATTTCCTACTCCAGCCCGTGCGAAGAAGATTATGTGGCCATTTGAAAATTTCAGCATATTTTAGTGATTTAACCATACTGCAACCTCCTTTTTTCTTCTGATATACAGATATATGTTGCACCCTCGAAAGCTTTGGTACAAGAGAAGCTTCGCAATTGGAACCAAAAGCTTGGCTCATGGGGGATAAACTGCCTGGAACTGACTGGGGACAATGAGTACTACAACATCAAGGATATACAGGATGCTGACGTAGTTCTTACCACTCCTGAGGTCAGACTATAGATGAAAACCAGCCATGACTTTGTTTTGTTGTTTCTTGGCTAACTATGTGTTTGTCTTTGAATTTGCTTTTTTCCTTCAGAAGTTTGATGCTGTGACTCGTTATCGCATAAAAGATGGAGGCCTGAGCTTTTTTGGTGACATTGCATTGGTGCTAATTGATGAAGTCCATTTGTTGAATGATACTCGTGGAGCAGCTCTAGAGGCAATTGTCAGTAGAATTAAAATGCTTTCGCGCAAACCTGAACTGAAATCAAGTGCTCTAGCTAATGTCCGTCTTATAGCTGTTTCTGCAACCATTCCCAACATTGATGACCTTGGTAAATTTCAAGACAGTTCAAACAAGCCACCCTTTCATGATAATCGCTGATGTAGTAGTTGACTGTAGCTATCTCGTTATGCAGCGGAGTGGCTCATGGTTCCCCGGCAAGGAGTAAAAAGGTAGAATTCAATGTATATGGCATCTTTCAGTCGTTTTTATTGCTCAGAGAATGATCGTATTAATTCCATATGACACTGTCCAATATGCAGGTTTGGAGAAGAAATGAGACCCGTTAAGTTGACTACAAAAGTTTTTGGTATTTACTAATCCTTTCGACTGATGTTCTATTTGATTCATTCCTGGTTACACCCTAACTCGTTGAGTCGAAACATATTGTGCTTAGTACTACCTGTATTTCAGATTAAATGCCATTGTTTGACTTTTCACAGTTTTAAGATCTAGATAACTAAAATCTGTATTACTTGGTATTAGTTTGGAAGGTGAACTGGGAATTTGAGTATAATATCAGAAAGTGTAAAGCTAGAAAAATGGAAGTGTAAACTGAGTTCGAACAGGAATATTAAAGCTGGTCTCAGTTAGTTCTTTGAGTTGGATTTTGTGAACCAAATGCCAAGTAAGTGACAAAGTATTTTATTGGAAAGAGGGTACCTTGTGATAAAATTATGGGGAAGTACATTGAGCAATCTGAATCATACATGTCACTATAATGCCTATGAAATGCATTAAGCGCCTCTGTCGGAAGTGCATTGACATGTTTCTCTGGGGTAACCGCTGCCTTGTCTTTTATTGAGTTCTGCATTGCCAACCCTTTGTCTGCAGGATACACTCCGGCGAAGAATGACTTCCTATTTGAAAAGGTATGTTGTTTGTTGGCTTTTCTTTTTCAGGTTTCTGTTTAGGCGTCTTATCGCCCCTTTCATTGAATAACAGTTTTGCATGTCTCCTCCCTCCCGCCTATCCAATTTCATGTCCTGCTTTGTCAAATTTAAGAATCGGTTTTAAGGGATAGCAAGAGATTTCATTATTACACCTTGAAATACCTCTTAATGTCCTGATGATCCTGTTGTTTTTCTTTTCCAGCGGTTACAGAACTATGTCTTTGGTAAGCATAAGAAGCTAGTTGGGACATCATATACCTCCTATTTTCAATTTCTACTCCTTTACTATGTTCTACACATTTTATAGTGCTAAGCATGAGAACTTGTACAGATATTCTCATGCAACATTCCAGAGGAAAATCTGCTCTAGTTTTTTGCTCAACCAGAAAAGGAGCACAAGAGGCAGCACAGCAGCTCTCTCAGGCAGCAATGACCTATGGTCATTCAAATCCTTTCATCAAAAGCAGAGAACAACAAGAAAGGTTAAGGGAAGCTTCACTATCATGTAATGACAAACAAATGCAGTCTTATATTCTTTATGGTGGTATGTACTATTCTCCCTACCTTTTGTTGCAGCCCTGTCAGACCTCTGATTGAAACAAAAAAGTGTTTTTCATTTTCCCTTTTTTCCCTTTGAAGCGGGAGGTTGAATATGGAGTTGTATTGAGCGTAGACCCTGCAGATTAGTGATTATCTGTGTTATGCAGTTGGTTATCACAATGGTGGCCTTTCCATGAATGACCGCAGCCTCATTGAAGGCCTATTTCTGAATGGTGATATTCAAGTGCTGTGCACTACAAATACTCTTGCCCATGGAATTAATCTACCAGCACATACTGTTGTGATCAAATCAACTCAGCACTAGTATGTCTACCAGCAATTATCTACATTTTTTCATAAGTCGGATTGTCATTTTTGTAATTCTATCATTTTCTTTTCAGCAATAAGGAAAAAGGGATTTACATGGAATATGACAGATCAACAATCCTGCAGGCATGCTACTCATCCCTGGGGTTCCTCTGCTACATCATTTGTATTCTGCGATCTTAAAGTGTAGTCTATGTCTGGCATTCAGAGATCATGATTTTGTCCACACTTGGAAACTACGACTTTAAAGTAAAATTATTCTTAGTTCCAGATAAGAGCTATATGTTGTCCAACTATTGTAGATGTCTGGAAGAGCAGGTCGACCACCGTTTGATGACACAGGAATGGTCATAATCATGACCAGAAAAGAAACTGTGAGTCTTTTATTGTGATACAGATAAGGTTCACTGAATTATAAAAATTTGACTTAGAGTAATTTTATGTTTCTTTTCTCCAAGAATTTCTCTGCCCTCAGTCAGTAGCTAATATACTGTACTTCATCTTGATCATTACAGCTAATTTTCCTATCTGAACCCTTCTTTTACATATTAGGTTCACTTGTACGAGAATTTGTTAAGTGGATGCGAATTGGTGGAGTCGCAGTATGTAATTATTCATCTTGTTAGTTAGTGATGCTATTCGATATTGGGTGCATGCAAAAAGGACTGTGTTACCAAGAAGTTGACGTGGTTTTCTTTCTCTTTAGATTGCTTCCATGTGTTACAGAACACCTAACAGCAGAGATTGTTCAGCTCACCGTGTCAGATATAACAGGAGCAATTGAATGGATGAAATGCTCATATTTGTATGTAAGAATTAAAAAGGTATATCATCCTGAGCAAATTAATGGAGAACAAGATCTATCTGAATTTTCTGTAAAATTTTACTCCTAACGTTTTTCATTCAAAATATAGAATCCAGAGAAATATGCAGTAAGGAGAGGGCTAACTGGCGACAGTTTAGAGAGCCATATGCAAGGTGATCAATAACACTGGTAAACTATGAATTCCTTTCAAGTTCATCTAGCCATTTGTGCTCACCTAAAACATGTTTTCCAGATATTTGTGTTCAGAATGTGCATGAGTTGTCAAGCTATCAATTGATTTGGACAGATGAAGATGGTTTCCGCTTAAAGCCTCTTGGTATGGAGATTTCAGAATGCAGTATAGCATAATATCCATGTTGGAAATCTAAATTTCTGCCTCTTGTATATGCAGAACCTGGAAGATTGATGACGAAATATTATCTGAAATTCGACACTATGAAGCACATCATGCAAGCCCCTGGGAACTGTAGCATAGAGGATGCACTTCAAATTATTTGCCGTGCTGAGGAACTTGCCTGTATATAATTCATACTCTACAAAATTTAAAAAATTGAGTAATTACAACTGGTGTTATATCTCACTTGCCTCTAAAATGAAGGGATACAACTGAGGCGCAATGAGAAGAAGCTCCTGAATGACATAAACATCGACAAAGACAATCGGCTTCGCTTTCACATCCTTGGGGACAAGGGGAAAAGAAAAAAGCGGATACAAACCAGAGAAGAGAAGATATTTCTTTTGGCAAATGACTGCCTAACAGGGGATCCTTTAGTCCATGATTTATCCCTTAGCCAGGTTTCGTCATCAATTTCATGTATTATATTACCATGTGCCAAGAATAATGCTTCTAATAGTCTTTTAATGATGTAGGACATGAACTCTATATGTGCAAATGGCTATAGAATTGCGAAGTGCATGAAAGAGTATTTCCTATTCAGGAAGAACTATCGAGGAACTTTAAATTCAGCACTTCTAGCCAAATCTTTGTATCAGAAGGTCTGGGATGACAGTCCATACTTGCTGAAACAATTGCCTGGTATTGGAATGGTGACAGCAAAGGTTTGTAGCTTATGTTCATCTTATAGTCCAAGTCTTGGGACAAGAGACTGAACCCTAAGGTTTCTTCTGACGTACACTTATCTTCCTGCATAGGCACTGTATTCAATGGGAGTAAAATCATTTGCCTCATTCTCTGAGGCTGATCCAAGGAAAATAGAGATAGTAACTGGAAGAAAATATCCTTTTGGGAATCATATAAAAGAGTCATTACTATTGTTACCCCCAAAAGTTGAGATGAAGGTTGAGGAAACTGAGAGCCAAAGGCAAGGGAAGTCCAAGGTTATGGTAACGCTGACTAGGTTGTCACAACCTGTGCAAACAGCTAAACGACATTATGCTGATATGGTATGCTAATTACAGGGACCAACTCGCATACACACTATTTTGTCTCATCTCGCACTTATTTTATTGTAGAATTTACTCTGACATTCAGTTGAAAATTTTCTGACAGGTGGTTGGCGTTGAAGAAGATAATCTGGTACTATTTCATGAGAAAATAAGGTAATATATTCTTAAATATAAAGTGGGCACTTTAAAATGCCATCATTTTTCTTGAAAAAAAAAAGCTTCCGAACAAAATAAGGACATCTCAAAGCATTTTGTATCAGTTCAAATTTAGAATGCCATTATTTTTCTTCAAAAAAAGAAGATTCCAACAAAACATTGACATGTTCGAAGCATGTTTATATTAATTCAATTTTTTAGGCCTCCATCATCTACTTTTGTATGACTAGCCCTACATTTTGACACCTTTTGAATGATTTGCATGGGTGTTCAACTTATGACCTAATGGTGTTAAGTTTCTCTTTAAGATTCTTTAGCCACTAAAATGACTTGAAATTTCTTTTTTTACCTGCAGGGTGGATGACTTTCCTAGGTACTCTCAGAAGCTTGGTCCTCATTTCCAGATCAGGCCTGAGAAACTGCTAGACTGTACCAACTAGATGATCAAATTCATGAAACTCTTTTGAGTGTATGTCATAGTTAGTAGTGATCGGCACTGATA
Source organism: Nicotiana tabacum (assembly GCF_000715075.1). NCBI lineage: Eukaryota > Viridiplantae > Streptophyta > Magnoliopsida > Solanales > Solanaceae > Nicotiana > Nicotiana tabacum. Next base: position 211,013,179 of record NC_134082.1, on the reverse strand, counting down.
TTTTGGTTTTCTTTTACAGCCCTTATAGCAGGACAGTTCTGGTGCCAAGCCATCAGCAAGGGAAGCTGACTGTTAAAGCAGATCTGATATTTGATGAATTTAGTTAACTTCCCCGACATTCTATTTGTAGCTTCATTTATGTGTACTCCTGTGCCCCTGAGTGTTATCTGACTAGATCACATCATTTTTATGCAGTTGGTGTCGATCTCCATCAAAAGGTTTTATTGATAAAGGAGATTGGCCTTAATTTTGTGAACAAGTACAGAACCAAGCAGCTTTCTTCGTTCCAAGCCAATGATGCCTGCATCATAAAGGACACAAAGGGTGCAGCTCAAGCTTCATGCCAAGTGTCTCACACTTTACCTGAACCTGAATGGAGCTCAGACATGTGAGAGCTAACTTTTCCTTTTTATGGGCGTAAAGTATATGATAACCATGATGGTTGACAATATGACTGCTAAGTCTGTAGCCTCTGTTTCTTATTTTGATTTGGGGTATGCATATTAGATACATGACCTTATATATGAGAGGGCAGTTTAAGTTTTTAATAAATTCCGACTGTGTTTGATGGACCCTATGAAATAATTTTGTGGTGTCTGTTTTGTGGAAACTGAAGGATCCAGATCCCATCGTTCTCTCTTACGTATGACGGGTTGAATCTGCTTCCACACTGAATACTAACTGGCTTTTTGTTTCTGTAATCAGGCCCAGTTTCAAGCTAATAGACGAAGATCTAGAGGAAGGTAGCAATTAAACTCTCACATTTAGTGTTTCATGTACGTCAATATGTCACTGACTTCTGCTGCTATATACATCAATGAAGTGGTACCTGCTGCTGTGGTTGAAGATGATGAATGCAGAATCATAGACAAAAAGACTATATTTGACCATATACGTGAAAAGGGTAAAAGCCTCCCTGCTTTTACCCCATTGAAAGGTACATGTTCACCATCATTAGAGACTTTGAAACACATCATAAAGCGCACTCGCGAGGAGCAGCTTCTTGTTAAGAATGCTGTAGGAGTACCGGAAGAAGTGACAAGAACCAAAGTCCCACGTCGCAGCATGGTCATTCAATCTGCAGAATATATCGATCTAGAAGAAAATAGACCATTCTATAACAAAGATCAGAGACCAGATAGCCATCATGTCTCTAATGCCATTTACCTGGCTAGTGAAACAGGTAATGCACGAAGTCCTTGGTACTAATGTTTGTAAATTATATGCAGGCTGACGTCAAATTATACTGTTCTAGGTGAGCTTTCCTTTGAAACCAAGAGTGTTCCATCTGAAACAATGGTTGAAGAAATGTCATTCAATTATAAGCCTATGGATTCTAAGATCTTCCACAGCTTTGAGATTGTGAAGAACCCAGAATCCAAGTTACTCAGTATGGCCCATGAAACCTGCACAATGCACCAACCTGAGCATAATTCTGCCATATTTGGGTTTCAAGAGACAATTCCAACAAAAGTTGCACAAAATGCAGTAGCTAATTTGGATCTTGAGCCTGTGAAGACCAAACGAAAGGCAATTACAGAAATTAAAGAGGTTGATGATATAACTCTTAATGGAAACACACCCTGCACTAGTGACAAAACTGACCTTTCTTTAGTGACCTCAAGAAAAGCTGCACAGGAAAGATCAAGATTGTTGTCATCTTCAGAATCTTACGTTAATATGAATAATGTTGGATATCCATTACGTTCTCCAAGTTTCCAGGAACAACGGTGCTCTTCTTCAGCACAAGTGGCAGAGACCAGCCAAGCAAATCCCTATGGGTTTAAAAGTATTTTCTCATTTCTGTTTGAGTGAAGGTGGTTGTATCTAGTATGTTGAATCCAATGACTTCCTTTTCTCAACTATATTGAGAATAATGAGATGTCACTCTTGGAAGTACGCGTAGAAGTGAAAGATTAGCCGAGAAAACCTGTTTGGCCTCCTTTACTTTGTTTAATAAAATTACTCTCTCCACGATAATGTTCTTTCAGAAGAACTTGTATGGCTATTCTATATATGAGGCATAAGAATTTGTACGCTATATTTTAATTTGGTATAGTAGGTAATGTTCCTTGTTTTTTAGGCCTCGACCAAAAAGAGAGTTTTCCTGAAATAATACTAAGTAATAATTCAAAATCTAGTACTTTCGTGAAATCTTACAAAAATGCAGGGTAAGACTGCGTATAACACATCCTTGTGTTTCGGCTTTTCCTTGAACCTCGCGCATAGCAGGAGTTTAGTGCACCGGGTTGCTCTTTTTTAGTACTTTCGTGAAAATTATATTCAATTTAATAATTTCCTTGTTACATGTGGTGCCAAAAGGCACACTTCTATTTTTAGTAGGCGTTTAGACGTAAAATTTGTAATTTTTAGATAAGGTAGTATTTAGAGTTAAGTTGATAATGGTATTTGTAGTTTAAAATTATGTTGGGACATACATTTTACTTGGAAAATATTACAGTTTAGAATTTTTTTTAAAAACTTTCAAAATTTTATAGACAAACACATTTTTGTATTAAAAAAAAAAAAAAGGAAAAATTTTCTAATGGACAAACGCGGCATTAAGGGACCCCCTCTTGAAAAAAGAAAAAGGCTGTCCATGCTGGCGATTCATGAACGCCCGGAGCGCAAGACACATCAGCGTTGACTTTCGTGATTTGGTCAGAACTGTCGACCACCATAACTAGCGTAAACTTCGTCGTAGCAAATATTTACCTCTTTCGGTGGCTGCTAGAATATTTTTCGGAGCTTCTAGAATTGTGTCACAAGGAATTCAACTTTTTTACCCTCTATTTCGAGCCCCTGTCCTTTTGCTTCTCTCGCGGCACCGTCTCACCGATTTGCTTTCTGAGGTTTGTTTCTTCCCTTCCTTTGAATTTTCGTTGTTCTACTCGATTTCCCTGGTTATTTACGTAGTAATAGATGTTTGCTAAGATTATTGCTTTTTGTTGCTTGATATTATAGATGTTTGATTTCAAGTTATGTGCTTGTGGTTCGCGTAAACTCAATAATCGGATTAAGATTTGGAAGAAGCAATAATCTTTGTCTAAAAAAGGAACCAAAAAAAGGAAAAATAAAATAAAATAATATTCTCTTTGATTTCCATAGGAGTCAATTTTGCTGTATGAGAAATATGCATGAGATATTCAGCATCTACTTCTATTTTTCTATATGGTTCGTTGGTAGAGAGGTAGGAAATTTGGATAAAATTTGATTTCTCCGTCACAATTCTTATCATTTTTGCTTATTGATGTCATTTTGAATAGTCTCCGAAAGGTGATCACTGATCAAGTTTCAATTTTTTTTTTTTTCATATCAAATAATCAAAATAACATTTTAAAACATTATTCAAAATGCACTAATTAGAATCTCTGAAGCAAAAATTGGCAGTCAGTTGAGAGTTGAGACAGAGGAACATGTTGCATGTTATTTTGATGCAACTTTTTTTTTTTTTTTACTGTTCGTATGTATGAGTAAGCGATTCAGTGTTATTACATTGAGACTGATTCATGTTTTACATCCCTTTCCCTAAAGAAGAGGGAAAGATGGCAGGTTCCCACGTTGCACATGCTGTGTACAAGGGTCCAAGTGTAGTGAAGGAGATACTGATTGGGATTACTCTTGGCATGGTTGCGGGAGGTTTCTGGAAAATCCACCATTGGAACAACCAGAGGAGAACTAAGGAATTTTATGATATGCTTGAGAAAGGCGAGATCAGTGTCGTGGTGAATGAGGAGTAGCTTTTCAATTACCTTTGCTTCAGCATGAAATTGGCTTATATGGTAAATGAACAATGCAAATTTTAGATGTTACTGATTAAGTGATGTGACAAAAATTAGAGTTCCTTTTCATTTCATGTAGTTCTTGAAATTTTCAGAGGAATGTAATGCTTTTGAAATTTTATGATTGAGCCTAGCATATCTGCCGTTTAGCATGAGTATGTTTTTCTGTTAATTGTCTATTTTTTCCAGCTCCCTTCTCTTGGGCTGTCAATTGTTAATAGAATCTATAGCTATAGTGACTCCTGCTCAGCAGCTTGTAAGTTGCTGCTTGCAATCATGAAGTTTTAGCTTCCAAAATCACCCTGAATCTGATAATATGGTTGTTCTACGTTAAGGAGTTGGTTTGCTTTGTGTATCTGGTTGATTTCAGTAGTTGATGCAATTGGAGAATTTTCAAACTCTGGTTTCACCTCTATGAACCTACCCAGTAGCAAAGCAACCTATTAGGAAGGGAGTTCAATCGAATCCCCTTCATTAAAAATCTATGCTGCACAAATAGGTCATTTTTTTTTGGTGTGTGTATGTACATTGTTGAATCCTCTTGACATAAAGGAAGCTTTTAGTGCAGTAGTAAAGGTGGTTCAGGAATTGCCATGGAGATGACATTCTTTTATTTTTTTAATCTCCTTGTTAAAATTCATGGCTCCACCATTGAGCGCATACGTACAAAACCATTAGATGCCTCTAAGTGCGAAGAATTGGTGTACTTGTGGTGGTCATAGTTGTGATGATTATTGACTAAGGTAATTGCTTCAATAGAACTTAGACATGTAGGCAGATGGGATCTAGGATTTAACTTTTATGGGTTTAACCTTTAAGGTTCTTAGTATTGAATCCATTATATCCTAAAGTTATGAGTTCATATCCATAATTTATTGCGATTTTAGTGGTTTTTTGTACTTAAATTTGTTCTCTGCGTCGAAAATTATGAGTTTAATTGAACACGGTGTTATAGAGCTACATCCGCCCCTGCTTGCAGGTCCAATCTGAAAGCTATTGCATCTCTGGTCGATGATGAAGCATGGCGAAGCTGTGTGGTTTCTATGAAGCAATTATGCCTCAGAGGGTGCAAAGGTTCCCTTAACACGATGGCCTTAGTCGCTACTAACAAGCAATTGCCATTGGGTACTTCACAAGATTGGCGAGAGCGTTTTAAGAATAAAAAATGGCTGTTTCTCTTACTTGGATTTAGGTTGCTCTCAAGTGTTCAGAATTACACAATTAAGCCGACAATAAAACATTAAAATATTCGTGACACAGCAGAGAAATTGATAACTCCTCTATTTTAGCTAGCATTTGGCCATGGATTTCCAAATTGTTTTGAAAAATTTGATTTGGGCGAAGTTTGATTTGAAGATGAAAATATGTTTGGACATACATTTTCAAAATATATTTCCCAACTTTATTTTGGAAAAACATGTATATAATTCCCAAGTTTTGGGATTTTGGCCCAAAGTCAGCAATTAGGGTAATTTTGGGATTTAGAATTTTGGCAAAATGTGGGCAAAATTTATGGCCAAACATGAGTTTGCCAAATAAATTTCAAATTTATTTTGGCAAAACTCATGGCCAAACGGATATTAATGTTGTGACTTGTGCACAGCAAACCAGTCAACGACCACACTTGGCAAATAGGTCGAATAATTGTTTCTTCTTTACTATGACCACACACACAAAAAAAAAAAAACAAAAAAAAAGAGAGGAAGAATTATACAAAATGAAGCGAACTCCCAGGTTAGCTCTATGAATAAAAAATTTTCCTTCAATAAATACCAAAAGAAGATCCTATATGGATGTGTAGCAGGTAAAGGTATTGTATATTTTATATTTTATTTTTAAATTTGTAATATACTTTGGGAGATATTTTATAGTAGTATTTACGTTAATATCTTACTCGTCGGAGAGGCTTTCAAAACAGAAGTACTTAAGGTTGGAGGATAACTCACATCAGGGGGCAAGAGATCAAATTTTTTACCTACATAATATTCCGCTCTTCTTTCCCCTTCTCTCCACTAATAATTAAAAAAAAAAAAACTGTCAAAAAAGGAGAGATTCTTAAAAAGACCAACTTTTAGGTTGATAAGGATTAAAAAAAAAAAAAAAAAGACCACGTTGAATCACCTCATCTTTTGCTGCGGTCACATAGTCAAACCTCTCTATAATAGCCTCTCGTTTATTCCGAAATTTTTGGTTGTTACAGTGAAATGTTTTTATTGAGGATATATATTATAACATAACAAAGTATTCGGTTCCGAGAAAAATTCCGCGTTTATAGTGAATGATTACTCCCTCTATTCCAATTTATGTGAACTTATTTCCTTTTTGGTCCGTTCAAAAAAGAATGACCCTTTTTAAATTTGGTAACAAATTAGTTTAAACTTATAATTCTACTCTTAATGAGAAGCTTTTATAATCACACAAATACTCTGTGCCCCTTTTTGACTTATTTAGGACCATAAATTCCAAAAGTCTTTATTTTTTTAAACTTCGTGCTCAATCAAACATGTTCACATAAATTAGAATGAAGGGAGTATTACATAAGGATGTTATTATAGAAGGGTCTGATTGTAATATACTTTCTCTGTTCCATTTATATGAATCTGTTTGACTTGACACGAAATTTAAGAAAAAATAAAAACTCTTTAAATTTATGGTCCTAAACAAGTAAGAAATGTCCAGAATGATTATAAAAGCTTTTTAATGTCTCTATTTTAAGGTGTTATGTTTATGAGCTCTGTTATGTGGCAGATTTTTAGTTGACATTCAAGGATAGTGAGGGGCCTAAGACAGGGATGTCCCAACGCTTAGCTGCTATGGTCCAGCACTACAATCGGCCAAGCATGAGCAGGAGGAATAGTGACCCTTGGCCGCTAGCGCTTATCAGCCGATTTGCTATATGACATTCACATGTCGTATCAACTGATTTATATGTATATACATTTAAAAAAAGTTTATTGATAGATTTTCTAGAAGTTCTTCTATAAATATCATTTTCACCATTAATAAATGTTCATTTACTAATCATTTATTGGAACAAGGGGCGAAGCCACCTTTTACTAAGAGTGGTTAACCTTCATCAAAATATTTTGAAAAATTACACTGTGTATATAAAAGTAAAATATTGATTTTAGATGTTTAAAATATATATTGAACATACTTTGTCAGAAATTTTTTTTAGTTCTTTCAAGTCTAGCCACTGATTGAAATCACGAAATATCTCATCTATATTAAGTTTATTTTGTAGTCTTGATTCTAATAAACATGATTTGATTGAGTTCTTAAATAACCTATCCGAACTTAACTATGGGTTTATTTGGTATGACGAAAAATAACTTATTTTCTAGTGTCCGGTTGTTAGAAAATATCTGCCAAGGAAATATTTTCCTCGAAAAGGGAGAAAATGAATTCCTTCACTTTTGGGAAGAGTATTTCAACTCTTAATTTTATATATTCCTGCTTTAATCAACATTTAATTTTATTATAAATCATTAGCACTAAAAAGTTTCATTAATATCCTATCCGATTTACTAATATTATTATCAATTAGAAAATGCTTTTTAATAAATATTTTTTATTCGCCAACCAAATATCAAAAATATTTTTCATAAAATCAGTTATTTTTCAGACAGCATTTTCGAAATATAACTTTCATTATTATCGAACACACCCTTAATTATGAATTGTCTCATAAGTCCTACCTTTTAAAAAAACATAAATAAAGAATAAAAGAATTGTAACCTTAAATCTATTACGAAATCTCTTCCTGGTAACAAATACTCCTACCTTGATATCCATAATAGATTTGAGCTTGAGACCCACAAGTACAGGTGGTTGAAGAAAATGAATTATGATAGCTCAAATGGGGTCCAAATGAACCGTCCATATCCACCTAATTCTTATGAAATCATTACATAATTTACAAATGGCAGGACATTAAATTACTATAGCTTTTAGCAATTAGCACAACTCTTTGAAAACGAAACATGTCTCTCTCCTTCTGTCTACACATTTTTGTATCATTCCTCACCAACAAATCCAAAATATATCACAAAAATGCACTACTAGTTCTATAACTGTACACAAAAAAATGTAGTGCAAAATCTCTCTCCTTGGGGGGGGGGGGGGAGGGGGCAATTAACTTATTTTCTATTTTTCAGAATGTTTTAGAAGAAATTCATCACTTCTTGGTGGTCCATCTGATGAACTATGTATACTAGAGGACCCTGTCCCTGTAGTTGTGGTATAAGATTCATCTAATTTAAAGAGTGTATTTGATGAGACTAAACTTCTTATGCTGGATTTAAGAGAGCCGCCAGCTAATAAACTTGAATTTAAGAAAGGTGGTTGGCATGGTTCTGGAATTTGACAATCTTCACATGTTAACATTTGGACAACTTCAGTCATTGATGGTCTTAAAGCGACAGAAGCTTGAGTGCATAATAGCCCTACTTTTAGAACCTTTGATGCCTCTTCTGGTGGAAAATTACCTTTCAATAGAGGGTCTAATGCTTCAGTAACTTGATTTGTTGTATAGAGTTTCCACACCTGAAAAATAGAATGATAAATTTACTAAGTTCCAGCAAATTCAAGTTAATACTGACAAAGAACGGAATAATATCATGTATGGTTACTGAATTTTATTCACTATAACGGTAAAGTCGCAAAATTGTATTTTGTCATATTAAATTAATTGAACTTTACATGCTGTCACATCGCAGACACAAACTTTTTGTTGAAGTTCTTGAAGTTTACGCACAAATTTTTTGTTGAAGTTCTTGAAGTTTACGCACTATGACAATACAACAATAATAACCCAGGGTAATCCCATAAGTGAGGTCTGAGGGGATAGGATGTTCGCAACCTTCTACCCCTATCTTGGACTGGCAGAGAGATTGTTTCCGATAAACCCTCGGCTAAAGAAAGAATAGAAGAAGCACTAATAGCAAATAATAGCAATACAAAGTATTTATAAAACAAAACACAAAAGATGGTAAAAGAGAATATGAAAAAAAATACTAATAGTCACTAATAATAGTATTTTCTCAGTATGACAATAACATTACTAAATCTTATCCACTCTAAACAGAAAAGCCGCCTTGATGGGTAGATGTTGTAGTTATAGTAGGTAAATTTAGTGATTTTATTATTGTAGAGAAATTTTACTGTTATAGTAAGTAAAATTCAATTTAACGTAACAAAAAATAATTTTACGACTTTACCGTTATAGTGGATAAAGTTCAGCGATCATAGATGAAATTAACAGTAAGGAAAAAATTGCAGCATTCTTACTGTTTGTAGTAGAGATCCAGAGTCCTCAGCAAAGGCAATGTTTTTTCTGCCACAAACAATTTCAAGAACAAGCACTCCATAACTATAGACATCAGCCTTTTCTGTTAGCTGTCCTTTTACTAGGTATTCAGGAGCCATATATCCTCTGTACAACCAAAAAAAAAAGAAATTAAAAATCACAATCCAAGTAAAAAGAGAGAACCATTGTTGGTGAATTGTAATGAGAAATGTATTTTTTTTTCTTACAATGTGCCAGCAATTCCAGTGCTAAGATGAGTTTTATCAGCTGCAAAACACCGAGCAAGTCCAAAATCAGCGATCTTTGCTTCAAGATTTTCGTCGAGAAGTATGTTTGAACTCTTGATGTCCCTATGAATGATTCTGATTTCAGAACCTCCATGTAAGAATGCAAGGCCTTCTGCTGTTCCAACTATAATATGGAAACGTTCTTCCCAACTTAGAATCTTTATCTTGCTCTTGTCTACATCAGAAAATATTCAAGAACTCAGTTAGAAGTCTGCATTTTGTCACTACATAATTACTTGGAGATGTAAATGTAAGAATGATGCAGCTACTGTAAATGCAACAACAACAACAACAACAATCCAGTGTAATCCCACTAGTGGTGTCTTGGGAGGGTAAAGTGTACGCAGACCTTACCCCTACTGTTGGGTGGGCGAACAAAGTCCCACATTGGTAGCTGAAAATACTGGGAGCCTACATGTAAGGAGTAGAGATCTCTTCCTGGTGTGAGGCCTTTTGGGGAAAATCGTGCGGGCTTGTCCCAAAGCGGACAATATCACATCATGTTAAGAGTGTCCTTGGGCTAGTTTTTGGTAGAATGCAACTACTCTCAATCTATGAGAAAAAAGTAATTTCTATATGATCACTAAATTTTATTCGCTATAACACTAAAATTATAAAAAAATTGTCACGTTGAAGTAACAGAAATTTTATTCACTATAACACTAAAATTATAAAAAATTTGTCACGTTGAAGTAACAGAACTTTACTTGCTACAACTGTAAAGTCACTAAATTATACCCATTTAACAGTATAATCATAAAACTATATTTTGCCATATTAAATTAACTGAACTTTATCCACGACAACATAAAATCATTCAACCTTTTCCACTATAACGACAAAAGTTGCCTATCAAGGTGATTTTACTGTTATATATTGGGTAAAGTTCAATTACTTTAATGTGATTACAAAATAACTATGACTTTACTTTTAGAAGCAAAAAAAAAATAGCTTTAAGACAGTATCGTTATAATGAGTAAAGTTTAGTGACAATACGTGAAATTAATTCAGAAAAAAAAAAATGAGAAAGAGAATTACCAAAGAGGTATTGGTCCAAGCTCTTATTTGGCACAAACTCATATACGAGCAAGCTCTCGGGGCCTTCAATACTGCAACCCAACAACTTAACAAGATTTTTGTGTTCAATTCCATTGATTAGATTAACCTCATTGAAGAATTCATCAACCCATTGTCTTGTATTGAAAAACAGTCTCTTAACTGCAATAACATTTCCATTAGGCAGAGTTCCTTTATATACAGAACCATTTCCTCCTTGGCCTACTTTAGTTGATGTATCAAAGTAATTTGTTGCCTTCTCAAGATTTTCATACTTATAATTCAAGCTTGATCTATTGTATGAACTCGATATTTTGCCAAGATTAATGCGTTCTGCGACAATGCAACCAAAAAAATTACATTACTTTCTGAACTTACGTAACGTTATCAACTTAACAGTATAGTCACAAAATTATTTTATTTTAATATTATGATGATAGGAATACCTCGTTTTCGCGTTAATGATCTTTTACGAGCTGCGTAAGCAACAAAGAGAGCCAGCATTATTAAAGCTGTCACACCAAGAACTATAGCTACTATTACTCCTTTGCTTACCCCTGAAAATAAGAGCATTTTGATTAAAAAATGCAGAAATGTGATTTTCTTTTTTTTTTTTTGGGGGGGGGGGGGGAGGGGGAAGAAAAGTCTAAAATAAAAGTCAAAAAGGGGCACAGAAAGTAACGTAGCCAAATTTTGACAACCAAATTCCTAATTTTATAATAGGAAAAGTTTGAATTGAAGGTCATGAAACTTTAGAAAAATATGGCATTTCAACGTTACATTATACTAATTAATTATGCCGTCAAAAGAAAATCTAAGTAATAAGAAAATTTGACCAAAGGTGGATGCAGCCATATTTATTGGGTTTACCTGCCAATATATATATGCTCTACTAAAATTTCAAAAAGTATTAAATTCTCAACTTGTAATTTTAAAAGTATAACGTTTCAGTGTTAAAATCCTTAAAATCATTTTGGATTCCGACTAAAACATGAAAGTGGTCTGGCCCTCCCACCGGGCTGTCTTTTTTTACTAAATCATGAAAGTGAAAAAGTGCTCTTGAACCAAATTCACCTTGATATGCTAGTAATTTTTCCAAAAATCTAGTATTAATTACACAGAAAACTATAATTTCTATTGTGAAATGAGGAAAAATACGTACCACTACTATTACCCTGAGATGGTTCATTGAGAAAATCTTGAGTAGAATACCTCAAATAACAACCAGCAATTAAAGCTCTAGCATCTCTACTAGGAAAACATCCTTTAATTTCTCTACTTGCTTTATCCAAACACTCCCTACAACCTTTTTTACTCACAGTTTTCCAACACTGTGCCAATCCATAAACTCCGTTCAAATGCGCCACCGCATAACCACCGTTCGCCACCGCCGTCCCCGTCAAATTAGTAATCAAATTACCAGCAGTAACCGTTAACGTGGTCAATTCCTGTCCACTAGCCAATCCAATTGAGCTACTACAATTCACTTTATCTTCTTTCGAATCAGTTGTTTCATTGAAAAAATCATAAATATCATAACGAAGAAAACAACCGTCGAGATAAATTCGACCAGATTTACCAGGAAGACAACGTGGTAGCCTCGTACGACTTGCTGCGTAACATAAAAGACAATCTGTACGAGGAAGATCTTCATAACAATTTGCTAAAGCGAAAATTGATATATTTGTTGAATTTACGCCGTGACTTCCCCAACCTTGTTCCGGTACTCGCTGTGAAACAACTTCCATTAATTTCACGAACTGAGGAATTATCACAGATGGTGATGTTCTGTTCGTACCACAGACAAGTCCAGCTTCTGAAATCCGAGGATCCGCTTCACAAATTAAACCAAAACTAACCAAAAATATCATGATCCATTTTAGAAATAGAAAATTTAAGCTAGAAAAATTCATTTCTTTTTTCGAAAGGACACCAGCAAGCTGCTACTGAATGCGAACAAAGTAGACTACAAAGGCGAATGGCGAAGCGAACCAGATTCTGCTTCTCCTTCGCCTTTCTTTATGTTATAGTAATAAAAATAGAAAAACAAGAAATGGTAGTTGGAGATTTCGGAGGGAGAAGAGAGGAGGAAGCTATGGTTTGAAGCCAGAGAAACGAATAAATGTAGTAATTTTTTTTCTTTTTTTGAGTGTTGTTGTTCAAAAATGATTCGTATACTTTACAGCCAACATTTGTGTGCTACGTTCCTCTTTTTATGTGTTCCCATTTGCTAAATTTGGATTAAAAGTCTTTGTCTGCTTCTGCCTACCCTGATTTTATTAAGGTCCATTTTATAATTTATAATTTATAATTTATAATTCTTTGGAAATAATTTTAGTCTTTAACATATTCTTTATTCCTTATCTACTTGCTAATGGAGTATATCTAATACTACTTGTTTATTGCTCAAGTCATAGTCATTAGTCAATTAAATGGTTTCTTGGTTGAATGTGCGTTGCCCCTTCATAATAGTCATTTAAGAAGTTTCTACCTCCCTAAGAGTGTTAGTTTAAAAGATTTTATTTATAGTATATACCATAGTAAAATGAGAAAAATCACATCCACAATTCCAGACCAAGCTTAAATCCTTACCAAAATGAAAATTCTAGCCAAAGGACTAAAAAGAAATAAAACTAACAAAATGAAAAGAAGAAAAAAAAACTTAAGCGGAGCGGGGTGGGTGGACGCGGGTGTGAGTGCGAAGTGGGTGGACGAGGGTGAAAGTCTATGCGGAGCGGGGCGGGGCGCGTTGAAATTTTACGGGTTAAAACAGAACCCGCCCGCACCTGCACTGCACCGTACCACTTGCCATCCCTAGTAGTACGCCATGAATAAACATGTTTTTCTCCCCAAGTAAGAAAATAAGAAAAATAGAAGGGAATAAAAATAAGTACACAATTAAGAAGAGAAATATCGAAAGAAGGAAACTTGTCCAAAAAGAATCATGTATTTCATATACATCACTAATGACATCTTACATGGCTACCAAAAGCCAAAAAATTGTACAAAAAGAAGAAGATGATGAAGAAGAAAAATAATTACACAATAAAAAGAAATATAAAAGAAGGAAAATCAAGTACTTGATACATCACTAATGACATCTTAGTGATCTTAATTACTGGGCTACAAAAAGCTATAATTGTAGATGTAAAAACATACGATAGTCAAGTGCTCATACCTGTCAACATAATGATAAATGGCGAAATTCACGTGGTAATATTATTATAACGAAAACAAACAAAAAATGATTCCTAGGTTGCACCTATGATCCATATATTCCACACCTCTGTCGGATGATCATACGCAAGTTAATGGTAGGTATTATATGCTACATTCACGTTTTATTTTATTCTTATATATACTGATAATATAAAGTAATTTTAATATTGTTATTATAGCTCAACGTACTGTAGCAGATTGTCAGTCTTATTTTTTCATTACTTAATATATATGTATATTCATTGGTGACTTATAGCCCGTTTGGCCAAGCTGTAAAAATCAGCTTATTTTGAGAAGTGTTTTTTTTTTTTTCAAAAGTGCTTTTCTCAAAAGTACTTTTGGTGAGAAGCAGTTTGTGTTTGACTAATTAGTTTGAAAAGCACTTCTGAGCAGCAATTAGTGTTTGACCAAGTTTTAAAAAACTGCTTCTAAGTGTATTTTTCTCAAAAGTGCTTATCAAAAAAGTGTTTTTGGAGAGAATCTACTTTTTTTTTTTGCTTCTCCAAAACTGCTTTTGTTTCTCCTCAAAAGCACTTTTTTTTCCTTCCAAAAGCTTGGCCAAACACCTCAATTTTTGGCCAAACAGGTTATTAGTAATTTTTGTTCGGCTGTAGATGCAAGTTTTCCCTATTGGAGAAGACTCAATACTAGAAATTCGGCAAAAATCGACCCCGGGCGACCGACCGACTTCGGTCGGTCGGTTTTCAAAATATTTTATTTTTTATTTTTTTTACGAAACCGACTGACTTCGGCCGATTTTTTTGGCGCAAAAATGCAAGAATCTACTTTAGCATGCCTCAAAATTTATTTTTTAAGAAACCGACCGAAATCGTCGGTTTTTCATATAAAATAAATTAAAATTAATATTCAAAAAACCGACCGGAATCGGTCAGTTATATCAGTCAGTTATTTTAAAATACCGACCGACTTCAGTAGGTAATTTTATATTTTTAATAAAACCGAGCGCAATCAATCGGTTATTCTCGCGCGAAAATAAGATTAAAGAATACAAATAAATTAAAAGAAAGTCTTAAAAACAATATGTACCAATAGTCTAGTGGTAGAATAGTATCATGCCCTGGTTCGAGTCTAGACGCTGCATTTTGTAATTGCATAATTAAAAATACCGACCAACTTCGGTCGTTTTTTTCGGCAGATTTTTTCTTTTTGAGTCGTTTGTGAAAATTAATTTACCAACCGAAATCAGTCGGAAATTGCGACTGACTTCGATCGTTATTTTTTACCGACCAACCTATTTTCGACGTATTAAAGCGGTCGGAAATCGATCGATTTTTTTAGTTTTCAAACCGATTTCGATCGATATTTCTGAACGATTTTAGGCAGTTTTCTAGTAGTGACTAGCCTTTTAATGTTCATAATGATTTTTTTTTGGGGTAACGATCGAGTAGCCAGTTACAGTAGTACGTACTCCTTTTGTGTTCCAACTATATGGTACTCTTTTAATTTTTCAACATATCAAAATATGTCCATTAACAATCTACGTAGTTTTACACGACTTCCGTAAATTTCAAGAATTTTAATTCATTTAATCAATTGAATTAACTCTGACATGATAAGTTCTCTATTAAACTAAATTTTCTAATATATATCGTCAATTGTCACTTATAACGTATAAGTCAAATTGAAATTTTTTTAACTCCATGTCCATTGAAATGCTGAATATGAAAAAACTAATTAATTCTTGGTAATCTTTCTTTAGCCAAAGTGTCAACCATGATGCAAAAAGACAATATAGTAGTTGAAACAACCTACCAAATTTTTTTTCCTGAAAAAAGATGAGGACAAGAAATTAAGAAAAAAAGAAAAACACACACCTAGACAAAATCCACACACAAATATTAATATATAACATTGCTTTTACGTATAAATACCTCTTTATGAGGCAATTGTTGGAAGAGAACTGTGCTACTATTTAAGTAGAGGTCTCGAGTTCGAGCTCCTGGGTATGCAGTCGTCGTTGTTAGGGAGCGGTTTATCCTTCAATGTGGGATTTCCCGGCGCGAATTCGGATTAGTCGGGCCCCAATTTGGGTACCGAATACCGGGTGAGAAATCAAAAAAAAGAAAAAAAGAAAAAAAGAAAGAAAGAGTAGTAGATACATCGTTCTCGTTGTTTTTCTTCAGAATTACTTAAAGATAGAAAATAAAAAATCCCCTCTTTGTACTGAAGGAAAATATACCATTTTTGTCCTTCATTTTCTCCTGCTCCTTCTTCTGGAAGGAATAAAAAATATAGAAGGGATCATAGAAGAATGCTTCTAATTATAGCAATATATTATTAGGAAGATGAATTGAATGTCAACTAACGACGACAAAAGAAAACTCTTGTCTTTGTAATTACGTTATTATATATATTTCTCTATATATCCCCGTTACTAGGGGTGTATATGGACCGGGTTGATTCGGTTTTTATCAAAACCAAATCAAACCAACTATATCGGTTTGGATTAGTTCGATTTTGTCGGATTTTTCAGGTTTGCGGGTTTTTTTTGTTACATGAATATTATTTCAATCTTACTTTGTTAAAATTATAGATAAAGTTTTGATAAGTGAATATATGTATAGTAAATATGGAAAAAATTGACAAACATATGATCTATTAAAATATTCTAATGGGAGAATTTTTTTAGTAATACGTGATAGTTATTTTCTTAGTCGTTTAACTATAATTTTTCGTTAATTTACGCTTTCAAGGTTAATACATGAGAGGATCCCAAATATTTCCACGTTTTCTAAAGAAAATTCACTATAAAATTTTAAAAATATAAATAAAATTTATATATTTATATGTCGGTTTGGTTCGGATTTTTTTTCTCAATACCAAACCAAGTCAAACGAAACCTAGTCGGGATTTTTAATCGGTTTGGTTTGATTTTTCGGTTTGATGCAGTTTTCCGGTTTGGTTTGAACACCCCTACCCGTCACCATTTCAATAGCAGAAGTTATTGACTAACAAAGTACAATACATTTTTGCAGGATAATTTTTTTTACTTTTATTGTCAAAGTAAAAATTTCTGACTTCATCCATTACTGTTCCAATAAGTTAAAAGGAAATTAATTCTTTTCTTCCTAGTTTTTATTTTATCCGTCTTGTTTGACAAGTTCGAATTTTTCCAAACAGAAGCTTCTGTGTAAATATTATTATTATTATTTTAAAGAAGCTTCTATGTAAGTTGTTTTGTTTTGTAAATAATACCTAAGGTAAGAGTCTGCATTGGAAAAGAAAGATGGAGACAGAAGAACCTATAAAATTGAAAATAGGACCTAGAAAAGACTAACCAATGAATTACCGTGTTATTTGTGCATTATGTCCCTTTACAATTTTAAAATTAAGTAAATGATATTTTTCGATCTTTTATATGTAAATAACATATTTCGTAAGTATAAATAACAGATCTCCTACGTGTAAAAGTAAATCTCTCATATATAAAAATAAAAAAGGTAGAACCGTAAAATTAAAAATAAATTTATAAAGAGCCACAAAATCAATTGACCCGAAATTACGTACTATGCAATTTTGGAGCCACCTACTTAAACATAGGGAAAAACCCAAGTACAATAATGATTGTTTATATGTGTAGTCCTAGTCTTAATTTGGACAGTTTTGTTTACATTTTTTTCCCCTTCTAATAATTTCCTTTCTTTTGAACATCGGATCAGACATTAAAAAATATCTAGGAGCATATTATACAATTCATAAAATTTAAAGAAATATATATAAAAAGAAATTAATTGAATTTGTTCAAATAGATTACATCAAAAACGTATCAATTAGACTAACACAAACAGATTAGTTCAAGTAGGCAGATTACCAAATAATACACTCAGAAAAATTAAATCGTTTAATCCAATTTTGACAATAATCAATGTGAGGCACTTGATTTGAACATCAAGGCCACACCCATTTGCTTTAAATTGCCTCTGCATATTGCCTTTTGGAAAAGAACACAGCTGGAACTTGTTTAGGCAAATTCGTTAAGTTGAAAAGAGCTTATTCGCACTCAATAATGCAATACACTTTTTTTTTTTGGATAATTATACATTTTCATTAATCACCATGTGAAGAATTACAAAACATAGCATAACCGTCTAAGCTCCTGAATTTAACAGTAGAAACATAAGCTAAGTATATATGCCAGACTTTCACTGTCTGTTGATGTTGAGCTAAAACGGACAGAGATACTCTTAACATGGTGTGATATTGTTCGTTTTGAACTAAGCCCGTACGGTTTTCCCCAGAAGGCCTCACACTATTAAGAATATTCAACTCCTTATAAGTAGCACACTTTTCTTTTCTACTTTTCATGTGGGACTTTGTTCATACATACCCAACGATCTCCCCGGAACTAAGTTTCACATGACCCATCATCGTTTATGGATTAATTTGGAGATTATCTGTGTGGCACCCATATGATTCGAGTATTTATATGTTAGGACCGAAAAAAGTCAGGTGTCATGCGGAAGCTAGCAAAGCAAACCTTAAACGACGATAAATCATAAAACAAAGAGAAATATACCAAAAGAGACACAAATATATAACGTGGTTCGGTTGACTGACATGCGTCCACGGCGGAGATGCGGAATCTATTATAATAAAAGAGAGTATAAAATATCGAGAGAATAACCTCATGAAGAGGCAAACAAAAGTGATACACTAACACTTGTCCCATAAAGTTTTTCCCCTAAACACGACTCTCAAACCCCATGTGGCTACATTGTGGATGCTACTGAATGAGAAGGAATGATCCTCAACTTATAGAACTCCAAACATTTTCCTATAAGAAAAGGGACTAGCCAAATATAAGAGATTTATAATTTCTTGCTAAAAAAAGAAAACTCAATTATGATAAATATATATTGTCCTTTCCTTCAAGAGATAGGAAAATCAAATATGGTAAGAAATCAGGACAACACCTAACAATTCTCCCCCTTGGCCTGAATTTTCTAACGAAATCAACTAGATCCACCTTCTTTAACAAACCTTCAATAGGTCGCATCTCCAAACCTCCACCGTAAAGTTTGTCTCAATGGGAGTATTACTCCGATCAAATTTCTCATACAAAAATTATGATTATCGTCAAATATGTTGCGGTTAGAACTAAACCCGCCAAGATGAACTTGTCTTGAACCTCGCTCTGATACCACTTGTTAGGACCGAAAAAAGTCAGGTGTCATGCGGAAGCTAGAAAAACAAATCTTGAACGACAATGAATCATACAACAAAAGAGAAATATACCAAAAGAGACACAAACATATAACGTGGTTCGGTCGACTGACCTATGTCCACGACAGAGATGAGCAATCTGCTATAATCACTCCTTGCTGCCAGTCCATGCTTGCTGTCATGCTGGGAAAAGCAGGGGTTTCGGTCGGTTTTACCTACTATTGGATTTGAACCAATGACTCTCGCCGTATGAAAGCGATACTATAACCGCTGAGTCAAGTCACCCTATAAGAGAAAGTCGCGCAACCAAAGTAGCCCATACTATACAAAAGGGACGGAGCACTAAGAAAGAGAAAGCATTATCACTATACGAAATGAAGCAGCAGCTAGCACGCTAAGCTAAGATCAAACAATGTTCGAACGCAGAGCCTTTCTTTCTCGGTCGTCTGTCTTAATAAGTGGATTCGGATTCATGCAGTCGTTCTCTGCTGCATTGGTCTTTTCACTCTCCACTCTCCACCATAACAAAATATTTTCACTATATCTTAGGAGTAGTCAAAGGAAGTATAACGGGTCCGAGTAGGAAGAAATTTACTAAGAAGTAGGGCATACAACAATGGATCAATTCATTCAACAAGATCTGTTCTGATCAAATCAGGATGAATGGATTGGTCTGACCTCTTGCTCGGATGTAAGACTCACGCCGCTAACAGATGTCCCATGCCACCTTTCGTGAATAGTTATGCCCGAGAATGAATTGTGATATAGCGCCGAATAAGCCACTGCTCTATTCCCGACTCGAGATCCATAAAGGACTTTAAAGGAGATAAAATAGGGGGCCATATACCATACATCCTGTTGCCTTGGGACGACTGCACGTTACATCATAGCAGCACGACCAAATGGAGGTGGAAAGCCCATGTACAGGTTGGGCGCTAGCTAGGGCCTTCCTTATACTAATATAAAATGTTGGGACTTCCCCTTATTTAATATAAAATGTTGGGCCTTTCTTATCCAAAGAATAGAACTTCTTTTGCTCCTTTAATTGTTTGAGATAATAAAGTAAAAGAAAAAAAAAGAACATTTCAATTGTTAATCTTTGTTACAAATATATTTGATAAGACTTAAAGAAAAAGATAAGAATTAATCGTAGGTCGAATTAAGATATTACTACTATTGGCTTTCATAAAGGTTCATAATGTGTGCTATTTCTACAGTTTTTTGTATGAAAATGTGGCAGCTTGCTTCCCTTTCTTATTTATTTTTTTTAGCATGTTTTCAGAGGATGTTGCTAATGCAGCTACATACACTGTTTGCCTAAAATAGAATTTTGAGATAGTCACTTTTCAGTGGCATTTGTCCTATTGTTTTCCATAATAAAAACATGAATGTGGCAGGGGCACAATACATTTTGTCCTATAACATTCTTGAAACTTTGATATTAGAAAAAAAAAACAAAGAGCTAAGAGGAAAGGAAAAAAAAACTTGACACTCAAAAATGGAAGAAGCAATAATCATGGAAGAAAGAGAGGAGCTCATGTTTTCACTTGAACAAGAAACCATACCCATTTTTAGAGTTGCCCATTTTCTCAAACCAACACTACCCTCTTCCCAAAAGTTTTCATTTTTCCCTTCAAGACACAGTTTTCAAGAACTGAGAAGTAGTTCACAAAAGGTCTATTTCAGGGGTGCTGTTTCACATATAAGGGGATCATGCCACGTGTCAAAATGATAAGGCATGCCAAGTTAAAGGGCCAATGAAATCGTGCCACGTGTGCAAGTGACATGTTCTAGCCAATCAAATGCGGCCTTGTCACACTTCAATTTGATTGGTCGGAAAAAGTTTGTTCTTATCATAACTTTTCCCTCCCACAATCATAAATATGAGTCTTCATAACCCAGAAAAAGGGCCAGAAGTTACGACAAGAAGCAAGAGAGAGCTCGTGTATCAAACGCTGTAAATTTCTCTAAAAGCTATTTCTAAACACATATTCCCCTTGTTACAGTCGTTACCTAATATATAGGGTTCTGCGCTAAATCCGCATTATGGAAGGTCACGATTTCCATCAATGCATCACTCAGAACAAGAGATTGGGTAATTCCATAAAAAATGTAGTGGTTGTTCAATTGATCACGACCTATAGGAACCAGGCTATCTACCTCTTTTAACCTTTTTTGCATAGGCTCGTGCACAGATTTACGTTCAATAATACCAGGGGCTTTCACTTCGACATGTCTTCACTCGTGATCTCTTAAAAGCCCCCTTCCATCAATAGGTACTCCCAAGCCATCGACCACACGCCCTAGCATAGCCTTTCCCGCAGGAACATCCACAATAGATCCAGTGCGCTTGACAAGATCTCCTTCTTTAATAGCAGTATCACTACCAAAGACAACAATCCCTACATTCTCATTCTCAAGATTCAAGGCTATTCCTTTCACACCGCTGGCAAATTCAACCATTTCACCAGATTAAATCTCGCTCAATCCATAAACACGTGCAATTCCATCTCCAACTGAGACCACTCGACCGATCTCATCCACTTGAAAATTGGTATAAAAGTTGCTAATTCGACTTTCTAATAGACTTGTTAGTTCCGCAACTCGAGGAGAAAGTTCCATAATTCAATTCAAGATAGATAGAAGGGAGAATGCTGCTTTAGAAAAAATAAAAATCATAAGGAAATATTATGAAAAGCAAATTCTATCTAAAGAGAGAAGTATTAATAAAGAAAAGAGAGCCAAAGAAGGAAGAGAGATTCTAAAGCAGGAATTCGAATTAGAACAGAAAAGAAATTGAAATGATGATGATAAAAAGTGAAAAGAGGAGTGGATAGCTAGCGCAAGGAAATGGCAAAGAGATATCCTTTTAATAAGTTGGTATTTTACCAACTTATCTTGTCTTTAAGCCTATATTTTTGCTATGTTTGAGTGATAAAATCACGTATTTAATGTCATTTACTTCTATATTACAGGTTCTATGTGATTTAGAAGTGATCTTGAGGAAACCAAGTGAAACGAGTCAAAAAGAAGCTAAAAAGAGGAAAATCTGGAAAGGGGCCTCAGTTGTCGCAAATGCGACCTATTCCTGGGAATTGCGAAGATATCAGTGATGGGAATTGCGAGAAGTTGCTCGCAATTGCGAAGAAAGGTCATTCAGGCAGTCTTAACGAATGCGAAGTATACTTCGCAAATGCGAAAGTCAACCAAGCAGTCAACCTTTGCAAATGCGAAGATAAACAGTGTAGTCATAGTTTGCAAATGCGAAAATCGTGCTTCAGTTTTTGGCACTTCTGTAATTTCACATTTTTGCCCCAAACCCTTTAATACCCAAACCAGCTCATTTGTAAAATATATTTTGGCTTATTTATAGTTTTAGGACTAGAGAGAACAAGGTTGGAAGCTAGGGTTTATGCACTTACACTTGGATTTTGAAGATTTGAAGATTGTGGTTAAGAATTCTTCCTCATTTTTATTCACTTCTTCATTTTCTTTCTTTATATTGTTTATCTAAGTGTGTAGTATTGTATCCAACACTTGAATCTTGTTTATGGAAATATTCATATTTAAAGTGTGGATTAAATACCTTGTTGCGCTTATGTATTGAATGATTTTTATCCTTTTGTGAAGTGAGCTATTGTTACTTTAATTATTCTTGTTCTTTAATGTTTCCAAATGGATTAGCTAACCCTATGACTCGCCCATTAACTCTGAATTAATTTTGGGAAAGATTATTTGGGGTGGGAAAGATTAATTAACAAGAACTTGAGGCGTTAACCCTCATTTTATAGATTCTACCTAGGGATAGAATTGAACTACTTGTAGCCATATCTGTGCTTAATCTCTTAATTGTTTTAAGGATAATTCAATTAGGAAATCTTGTTAGTCTTTGGAAGAAGCTAATATAGAATTATTACTCGTGGTTAATTAACATAAACTCGCTCATATTTGTAAAATCATAAAATATATTGGATCGTTACTTGAGTATAATTCCCAATGCATCCATACTTGTAGCCATTGATCATTTTACTTGCTTTCTAGGTTAGTTTACATTTCCGCATTTAGGTACAAATCTTTCCTAAAACCAATTCTAAGTGTTTGGCATTGCATAACAAGTGATAATTCTCTTACATTCCTTTTCGCCTACATATTGTTCTCTGTGGGATTCGACCCCGACTCATAATTGGGTAAATTATATTGCATGCGACCGTATCCATTTACTTTTTAGTAGTGGATTTGGACGTCATCACCTTTTCCCTAAAGAAAAAGAGAAACCTCCTAATTAAATGCTAAATAAAGTACATATACTTTTTATTCAAAAAAAAGATATATATACAATAATCACATTATATACAATATTCTGCACTTTATGGGTGCTGACACAAGTAGGCCTAGGCCAAGACATGATACCTTCCTTCACTCTGCAATAGCCCGATGACTCTTCTCTTCACAAGTAGGTTTGGCGCAATGCTTAGTCGATTTTCAAAGCTGGAAAAGATACAAGAAGACTAACGAGGCGCTGGAGTGAAGTGATTCCGGGGTGGGAATGGCGAACGGAGTTGGACTACTATGCGCATTCTATCAATAAAGTCAAAACATAAGTTTTAGCCTTTTCTCTCTGGCATCTTTTTATGCTTATGCAATGTAGCCTTTTTCGAAAGTATTCAATAGCAAATCTTTTAGAGTTAGTAGCCTCCATCCTCTTGTTAGAGGCTTTCTTTGCGCAGGATCCCCTTTCTTCTCAGAAACGTTAGGGAATGCGAAGGAAGAAAGCCGGGTAGGTGCTTTAAGAAGGCGCCAGTTGACTCCTCATAGGCAGAAGATTCATATCCAATTAGGGTCCCTTAGAGCGAGTTCCATTCTTTCAGCCCTGAATGTCTTTCCTTCTACCTCCCCAGTTCAACAATAGGGTTCTATCTTCTGGTTAAGCAAGATCTTAGTCATTTTGCCTTTGTATGATAACTCTATCTTTCTGGAAGCTACCTCCCCCTCTCTCTTTATGCACTTGCCTAGAAGGCTTAGGTGTCTGTGGGTAAGTGATAACTAGGGATTATGATGCATTTTACACTTCTTACTACTTGAGTTTTGATTAAAAATGTGTACAAAATAGTCCTAAAGGCTTATATGTGTGAGCACGTGATTTTTGCCTCACAAGAACTACTCCGAAAGAAATCACAAATAATTTTTCTTTGTATGCAATTTTTAGAATTTATGTGGCATTTTTGGATAATTATTTGTGTTTTGTCCGTAAATGTTTACTTTGTTATAGTTAAATGAAAAATAAAATAAAAAAAATACATGTTGCATGCATATCTAGGATTTAATTATGCATTTAAGAATTAATTAAACCGTCATTTAGCTCTAGAAAAAAAGAAAATCACAAAAAATATGTATTTATCCTATTTTGTCATTTAAATGTGTCATTATGTGATTAATGTTTTGTTTTGTGTGTTAATGGTTGTTAAAGGGTAATTAATATTTTGTAAGGTTAATTTTGATTTTTATAATTCAAATTAGGAATTTTAGTAATTAAGAATTAAAAGAAAATGAAAAAAAGGGAAGTGTAAATAGGAAGAAAATTGGACTGGGCCATTTTAATTGACAAAAAAATCAGGCCCAAAACAAAGCATTTACCCAGCCCAGGTCAGTCAACCCAAAGACCATCAAACGATGTAGTATAGGGCAAATACTACGCCGTTTGATGATGCCCGGTCAGTTAATTTCAAAGACAAACCATACAACGCCGTATGGTTGAATTTGATCGGGGCCGTTCGTTGTTTCTGATCCAATGACTCCCAGAGCTTTGACCAAACCCGTAATCCACTACCCGACCCATTGCCCGGGCCAACCCATCCCCAGTTTGAACAAAACGGTGTCGTCCCCTTTAAGTGAATTGATCCTGGCCATAGATCTTGATGGATCCAACGACCAAGATCAATTCCCCCCTCTACTATAAAAGCATAATTCCTACCCCCAGCCCCCTAACCAAACACCCCCTCCCTCTCCTGTTCATCATCGTCCTTGAGACGATACCCCAAACCCTAGCCGCCCTAACTCCCCCTCGCCTGAAACCCGGTGGCAACGACGCCGCCGGTCACCACTTTAACACCCCTGAACCCCCTGACCATCCTCTATCCAAATCTGGTAACCACTGAGCTCGAATCTTCCTGGAGTTTCTCGAATCTTCATTTGAAGATTCGAGCCAAACTCAGATCCAAACCAACCAGTCCTTAATTAACACCATAGCACCCCTTAAACGCCCTCGTTACAGATCTATTAGTTGTTCATCTCGAATCACCCTACATCGTCTCGAATCTTCAATCGAAGATTCGAGCATAACTTAAACCTACCCCAATGCACCCCAAACCCACACCAGTCACTCTCCTAACCTCACTCGTAACCAAACCAAACTTGGTTAGGTTCGAATCTGACCAGAAACGATTGAGCCCTAAATCAGACCTTCAAGAACCCTAAAATCCCAAATTTTGGATTCTGTCCAAATTGAAAAGAACGTTGGGGTCTAATCGACCTTAATCGAAGTATTTTCAGTTGAGAATACTTTGACTAAGGTCTGTTTGATTTCAAAATGTCCGAATCAAAGTTTCAAAGACTGGGTCCGTATTGATTCTGTTATTATGAGGTATTTTTTTCCTTCCTTCGTGTTTGTTTTCATTTTTTACGTATATGTTTATTTACTATGTTGATTTTTGTTGATAATAAATCACATTGACTCTGTTCATTTTTTTAAGGACCTTTTATTTAGTTAGATTTTGTCTGTTATTTATAGTCGCTTTAACTGTATGTGTTATAAATTGTGAAATCAAGTACTAAATTGTGTCGCTTAATTAATTTCCTGTTAGTCTATAAGTTCGTCAATAACACTGTTTGATAGTTGCTTTGTTACTGATTTGTTTAAGAGTCAATTGTAATACGTAATCGATGAATCGAATAGGTCGTTCACATAATTTGAGTCACTTGGCATCCTGTTAATATTAGTGTTCGAGTGGTATCATGTGTGTAGTGTTTGATCCTTTTTCTCTTAATTGGTCATCATCTTGTTGCATATAGTTCTGTTCAATGTGTTTACCATGTTCTGTATTGAGGAATTGCATTAGTTTACTCCCTGTATATATGCCATTGGTCAGTCTAGTTAATTCGATGTGATTATTTCCTGATTCATTGATCCCTATCTTGATACTGCTTGATTTGATTTGGTTATAGCTGTTTAATCAGAAACTAGGTTGATAATTAAGTTTGAACAGATTGTAAAATCTGTTTTGTATTGGATTCTGATTTTGTATTAAGGGCAGTAATAACAGTAGGATTATAGGGGTATTTTGGGAATGAAATAGTAAGAACAATATGTTAGTATTAGTGTGTTATTAATGGAATGTTAATGGCTTTAATTTAATGTGATAATGGGAAACAAAAGGTAGTGGGGGGTCTGAAATTAAGGGAAAAGGTATCCTTAGTGGTTTGATCAATAGAAAATCAGACTTAGTGTTATTTGAGTGGAAACTTCTAATTTTTAAAGGGAAAAAGGGGTCCGGACAGTAGTCTGAAAAAGAGGAAAATAAGTTGTATAAGAAGGGGTTTAGGGACTGATTTCAGGGAGACAGAGAGAGAGATATACATACAGATAGGATCTAAAAAGAGCCGAAAAATCAGTAGAGAGGACAGAAGAAGAATAAGAAGAGGGGAAGAAGAAAAAGAGAGGACAGAAGAAAAAAGAAGAGAAAACAGTTAGAGAGGAGAGACAGAATATACACATAGAGAAAAAGAAAGAGATAAAAATCAGAAACATTAAAAACAGAATTTTACATTAGAAGCTAGTGTTAAGGTTGATTTTTGGAGATTGAGAGTTTCAGTTTGTTTCTCCTAAGCTTTTAAAAAATCAGAAATACTGTTTTCCTTGAATTTTTCCGGGTTTGTTTGTTGATATTGTTTGGTTTAAATCTGAAATTTCCTAAGATTCCTGCTACTGTGCGTCTGGGTTTCACGGGTCTTGCTGTTTTTGCTCAAATCTGCTGAATCATTGGCATTTTTCTGCTGTTGGGTTTCTGTTGCTGCTATTGCTGAAGTATTACCTCTTTTACCCTCATTTCCAGGTACATATCTGTAGACTCATGTCATGAAAAGCTTCAACATTGCAAGTAAATGAAGTTTGGAATTGCAATTATGTACTCTACTCATTTAAATCTATTAGTTAAGTTTCAAGTTTTGTTTTTAGTTGGTTAATGTAGTATTATACTTGACATGATAAACTATTAGCCAATGGGCCTTTTTGAACTAGTATAAATTCTGCGGTAATCTTACTTATTTGGAAGTTTAGTGATGACATTTATTTTTTTGAATTGTCAAGATAGAGAACATGGCAGAAAGCTGGTCATTAATTAAATCTTGTGATATTGTTGGCTAAGTATAGAATAGTATGGAAATATCAAGAAACTACATTACTAGCATATCTTGCCAAATATCCGATTTTTGTTTAAAGCTAGATGATGTAAGTTGTATTTTGTTCGTATATGGCGTGATAACGGTTATGTGTATAACCATAGGTGAAAGGTGAATTGATATAATCCGTTACGTTTACGATGTTGGAATATTACAAATGGTTCAGATGTACAACTACGTTACATGTAATGTCATTTTATTAAATCAATTTGTAGATTAGTTTTTTTTTTCTTAATAACAAATGACCCATTTACTTTAGGAATGCGATCAATTCATTTCTTAAAAATAGTATATAAAATAATGTCAAAAATTTTATAAAGTGTAGATTTAGTATTTGTAAATAGCTTGCATAAGCCGAGATAAAGAAAATTGGTTTAATTTTATCTATCCCAAATTCAATCATTGTAAGCGAATTAACCAAATAATTTGACCTTTGGACTAAAAACTAGTTGCGAAGAAGAAGGTCGGATTTATAAATACTAAAATGCAATATTTAAGTCAAAGATATACAAAATAGAGTTCGCTCTGAATAGAACAATGAAAATTCTTCGAAAACTATTAGTTTGTTTATCAAATTAATTCTTTCCTAGTTTTGCACGTAATTCGCTTTTTGGTATACGAATATTGTATTCACGAATAAAATGGTAAATTTAGTTGCATGTTATTTTTCATATCATTAATTCTTTAAATTTAGATAGTTTTGAGGTATATAATTCATACGTTTAAAATATAACATGTGGTCAACACCTAATAAATTTTGAATTCTTTTCAAGAAATTTAGAGGCGTCCCAATCAGTGATTTCCCATGACTTTCATATTAAAAATAGATGGATATAATAAACATTTGTAGAAATTTTATATTACCATCAAGAATATTTTGTGAAATTAGGGATACGTTCGCCTGACCTAATTACATTTTCTAAAAGCAGTTCGGATTATGCGTTCGCGCAACTTCGAGCAAACTTTTAATAAAAAGGGGTTCTTCGGAGGATATTAAATTAATTTCATATAACCTGAGATGTGCAGTTCAATATTTAATCATACAAGAGTGACGAATGTTCTTAATTTTATTTTAAGCACAATTTCGAACATAAGTTTTTTTTAATAAAAATATAAAAAAATATTATCAATCTTATTGTGTACACGTATGCGTTACACGATTCTTTACATTTATAAAAATATAATACGAATATACGTACGCGTGATTCGTTTCAAGAAAGGTCTATAATTGTAAACAATCTAAACAAAAGCGGTAATAAAATCAGGCAACAAGAAAAAATGTGTTTAGTAAACCGAGATAATTAAGCCAAGTATAAAAATGGTTAAGCGACCGTGCTAGAACCACGAAATTCGGGAATGCCTAACACCTTCTCCCGAATTAACAGAATTCCTTTCTCGGATTTCTGGTTCGCAGAATGACAAACAGAGTCATATTCTCCTTGATTCGGGATTAAAACCGGTGACTTGGGACGCCATAAAATTCCCAGCTGGCGACTCTGAAATAAATAAACAAATCTCGTTTCGACTGTCTTTTAATTGGAGAAAACTCCTTGTGCCCTCGCGGGGGCGGAAAAAGGAGGTGTGACAGCTCTGGCGACTCTGCTGGGGACTAAAGTTTAACCCAGAACCACTGGTTCAGGGTTTAAGAATTCGAGCTTAAAATAACTGTTATAGTTGACTTTATTTATTATCTGATATTTACATGATATATGCCTAATGTGCTAAATGATGCTTTTACCGCTTTAATATTATCTGAATTGTGTATATAAAACTGCTACGAAACCCTTCTTCTTTCTGAGTCTTCTGAATTTATGGTGCACACGTGCGCGTGACCCACCTTTCTATTAGAAGTCATACCAAATAGAACGAAGTTGGGACAAGTAACTAGGCTGGGTAGACTTTCGTGCTCCCGGTACGTTGCCCCCACTTCAGCTCAAGCTGTCCACTTGGGTAAGCCAGGGCTAGAACAATATGCCTCAGGTTTTTTCACTTAGAATAACTCAGCTTCATGTCGGATCCCTAGTAGGAATGTTTGTTTGCATCACGTACATTTGACTTTGGAGGCTCAACACAGGGGTTGGGTCTGTCTAGGACAGGTGTACCAAAAAATAAAAATGACCATCCTGATGCATCTTACTTGCTGCTACTTGCGCATTTATTTGATTCGGACTTGTGTGTTGACTGACTTTTGAATATCAGGAATAATATTTTGAAATTAAAAAAAAAAGAATAGCGGTTAGGGAATTGATTGTTTATTTTTGAAAAAAAAACCAGTGCCCAAATATTGTCAAAACTCTGCCGAAATTTCGAGAAAATGAAAAAAAAAATGTTTTATTAGTTTGTTTTACTAAAAAGCAAAGGAAAAATAGAAGAAGAAAAAAAGTCGTTGTTCTGTCTTATTTTTCAAAAAAAAATATATATGTATAAAAAGGAAAATAGTTTGTCTTCCCCTGAAAAATGACAATGAAAAAGAGTCTTCCTTTTAAAATAGTTTTTTTTATTTGTTTCTGAAATGCCAAAATGAAAATGAAAAGAGTCGTGTTTTGAAAGTGTTTTTGTTATTTGCTGCTGAAAAGGAAAAAAAAATCCTGTTTTAAAATAGTTCAGTTAATTGCCCGAACTACGCGGGTTTGATTCTCACTGGATGTGAGATACGTAGGCAACCCTCATCGGGTCCAACCTCCTTTTTTGCTAAAATAGCCAAAAACCAATAAATAAATAAAAAACGTGTCAAAATTTTAATTTTGTCATAAAATAAGTCGGGCGGTGTCCAACCTCCCCTTTTGCTAAAAAATAGCCAAAAAAAAAATATGTCAAATTTTAATTTTGTCATAAAGAGTCGGGTGACGCTGTTTTATCAAGACATAGCCGAATATTCCCGAAAGGGACGCCGGAAGGCTGACTTTGCATAAACAGCCACCTTTGGGTCATTTTTTAAGATTTGGTCCAGTTGACCCA
The DNA here is from genome assembly GCF_000715075.1 of Nicotiana tabacum. Taxonomy (NCBI): domain Eukaryota; kingdom Viridiplantae; phylum Streptophyta; class Magnoliopsida; order Solanales; family Solanaceae; genus Nicotiana; species Nicotiana tabacum. Next base: position 210,982,931 of record NC_134082.1, on the reverse strand, counting down.
CACAGCCTTAAAAATCTTCGTCCCCGAGACGTTGAAAGGCCGTGTTTGCAATATTGAGTTTTTTTTTTAATTTGAAAAATGATAAAAAAAAAGGCATAAATAAGTCAGGTGATGTTGTTTTGTCATAAATAGTCGAATGTCCCCGAAAGGAATGCCGAAAGGCTGACTTTGCATAAACAGCCACCTTCGGGTCATTTTGTAGATTTGGTTCAGTTGACCCACACAGCCTTAAAAATATTCGTCTCCGAGGCGCTGAAGGGCCGTGTTTGCAACACCACGTTTTCATAGAAATTTGAAAAAAAAAAATAAAGAGTCAGCGGTCAGGTGAACACCGTCTAGATTTTTAGTCAAAAATAAGCCAAGCCAGCTTCGGCCGCGTCTTAAACCGTTCTTGCCGAAATAGCCTTAGAGTATCTTTCAGTTGTCGAAAGGCTATTTTCGTAAAAGAACGGACAAGTTTGTAAAGTGTCAAAATAATCCTCCCCGGCCTCAAAATTCATGTGAGATTTGGAAGGGGCCACATTTGCAAAAATAGCCGTTTGGTTGCATTTGTCAAACGGGGAAAGGAAGCTGGCCTTTTTGTTTCGAGGTTATAAATCTTTAATTAGAATATGTGGGTTGTTTGATTTTCGAGTTTGTAGGTCATCTTCAAACCTTTGAAACCCAGTTTATTTTAATATGAAAATTGAAAAAAAAATGATTAGTATTGTTTATCTTTATTAGTCCGAACTACGCAAGGTCTGATTCATGCGGGGTCATGATACGTAGGCAATCTCTATAAGATTCGACCACAATCATAAAAGAATAAAATAAAGAGTGAGTAAAAAGAAAGGTCAAGAAAAGCTGGGATGACACAAGCAGCCGAACAAATGCATGATAGAAAAGGGTTATTTGTCTAGGAACATTGCATCTCAACGTGTAATTATATATGTGTTAAACTCTCAAAACTAACAAGTTTGCTCATTTCCAGAATTCAAGCAGTTAGTTTTTCTAAGAGTATACTGGCATATTATCATTATCACACCAGATCACAAGGACCGATACCTGAAAGCATGTCTATCCCAGATGTCGACACAGGTATTGAGATAGAGGAGATGGACGTCGGTAAAATGAAAGAAGAGATGCTTAAACTTAAGAAGCAAATGGCCGAGATGTATCGGGCCTGGTCTACAGGGCAATCACCCCCATCTTACCCAGCTAACCCTGCCTCCACCCCATCACTAGCCCAAACTCAGGATAGTCCTATCACTGAACTATCCCCGAGTTTTCCCATCTACCAGCACTACCGAGGCACCACCTCTCATACACTGTCATCTCCACCTCCTAAACCAGTTCCATACCCTCCTCCATCAGTAGCTCCTATCTTCGTGGCACCTCCCACAGCTACATTCCACAAATCTCCTAGTGAGCCTATATTCCAGGCCCAGGACAACCAATACTACCCCCCGGAGCCCACTTTCAAAGCCTCCGAAATCCATTCATTTACTCCCCGTTTTGACCTCCCAACAGAAATTGACAAGCCAGTCAAAAATACCGAACAAGAAGAGATGTTCAGGAAGGTCAAAAGCCTAGAACAATTGTTCCGAGACATGCGAGGGTTAGGAGGGCAGGTCAGTGTGGCCTACAAGGACTTATGCTTGTTCCCAAATGTGCAATTACCAGTTGGTTTCAAGATGCCCAAATTTGACCTATACAACGGGCATGGCGATCCAGTATCCCACTTGAAGGGTTTCTGCAGCAAGATGCGAGGAGCCGGGGGAAGAGACGAATTACTAATGGCTTACTTTAGTCAAAGTTTGAGCGGATCAGCTCTAGAGTGGTATACTCGTCAGGACCATGGGAGATGGTACACCTGGGATGACCTGGCACAAGCATTTTCTTGTCACTTCCAATACAATCTGGAAATCATCCCAGATCGACTATCTTTGACAAAATTTGAGAAAAAACACAATGAAAGTTTTAGAGAGTATGGTTTCCGGTGGAGGGAACAGGCAGCAAGGGTGGATCCTCCTATGAAGGAAAGTGAAATGGTAGACTACTTCCTACAAGCCTTGGAGCCAACTTACTATGCCCATTTGGTTTCAGCGATAGGAAAATCATTCAACGAAGTAGTGAAGATGGGAGGTATGGTGGAAGAAGGCCTCAAGACGAATAAAATCATGAGTTATTCGGCTATTAAGGCAACTACTCAAGCTATTCAAGGCGGAGTAGGAGGGATTGGAAAGAAGAAAAGGGAGGAAGCGGCGACGGTTGATTCAGGAACTTGGTCGGGATCCAGAGGTTCACCTCATTACTACAATCAACATCGATCCCACCAATCAACTTACCACCACAATTCACCCCAACACTATTATCACCCGTCGGAACCTCATTTCTCCATCAACTATGCGCAAGCATACAATCAGTCACCTGCCCACGCTCATTGGCGTGCTCCTGTCATACCAAGTACCTATCCTTATCCGCGAACCTAGCCCGGACCAGGTTTCAGGCCTAATCAAGTATTCAGGGGTGAAAGGGGACAGAAAAAGAAAACCTTCACTCCATTGGGAGAATCCTACACTAGTCTGTTCCACAGGTTGAGACATCTAGATATGCTAAGGCCGATACAATCCAAGCTGCCCAATCCTCCTCCAAAGAATCTGGACTACACCGTTAGCTGTGAGTATTGTTCTGGTACACCAGGCCATGATACGGAAAAGTGCTGGCATTTAAAGAATACAATACAAGAGCTGATCGATACTAATAAAATTGAAGTTCAAACCCCCGAAGCTCCCAATATCAACAGAAATCCAATGCCAGCCCATCAGGAGGCCAATATGATAGAAATAATACGGGCTGATGGGGAAACAAAGAAGCTGTCACAAACCGTCATGATGATTCGGTCTCACGAAGCCAAGCCAGATGAACAGTTAGCAGAGGAGAAGTCGGTACCTAAGCAGAACAAAAATGGTGATGAGCCATCTGTGATAGTTGAGAAGGGATCTTCGAGCAAAGTTGCTACAAAGCAAGAAGGATCAAAAGTGATTGTACCAGGGGTCGCCAGCAAACCCATCGTAGTCGTGAAAGGAGCCCGTGTAGATCGGGTTATTATCAAGCCAGTAACCCAGTTACCAGTGATCAACAACAAGGCCATTCCATGGAACTACGAATGGGTGACGGTAATGTACAAAGGAAAAGAAGTCAAGGAAGAAGTTTGTGAGGTGCAAGGCTTGACTCGCTCGGGAAGATGTTTTATTCCCGAAGAGTTAAGAAAAACTAAAAATAATCCAACACCAATGAAGAAAGTTGTGACGAAAGAAGAAGCGGAAGAATTCTTGAGAAAGATGAAGCTCCACGATTATTCTATCGTGGAACAATTGAAAAAGACGCCCGCTCAAATTTCATTATTGTCATTGCTGATCCATTCAGACGAGCACCGTTGAGCTTTAATGAAGATCTTGAATGAGGCACACGTTCCTGATATAATCTCCGTGAATCACCTGGAAAAAATAGCCAACAAAATCTTTGAGGCAAACAGAATCACATTTTCTGATGATGAATTGTCTGTGGAAGGTACTGAGCACAACAGAGCTCTTTACCTCACCTTAAAATGTGAAAACTCCGTAGTGACCCGGGTGTTGGTTGGCAACGGGTCAAGCGCAAACATCTGCCCTCTCTCCACTCTAAGCAAGTTGAAAATAAAAGAGGAGAGGATCCAAAAGAATAGTATTTGCGTACGGGGATTTGACGGTGGTAGCAGAGATTCATTTGGCGACATAGTGCTGGAACTGACAATAGGACCAGTTGAATTCACAATGGAGTTTCAGGTGTTGGATATAGCTGTTTCTTATAATTTACTATTGGGTCGACCATGGATCCATGCTGCTAAAACAGTCCCATCAACACTACACCAGGTGGTCAAGTTTGAATGGGAAAAAAACAAGAAATAGTTGTGCATGGGGAAGAAAGTTTAAATGTTCACAGCAATGCCATTGTACCAGTCGAGGGAATAGAAAATGACCAGGGACCATGGGTTTACCAGGTTTCCGACACAATGTTGGTAAAGAAAATTCCGGAGGGAAAATACATTCCGAATCCAAAGATAACCGCCGCATCAGTCATGGTAGCCTATGAAATGTTAAAGAATGGTTTTGTACCCGGAAAAGGTTTGGACTCATCTTTTCAAGGCATTATACAACCAGTATCTCTTCCCGAGAATTGTGGAACATTTGGATTAGGATTCATACCCACTGTCATAGACGTGAGAAAGGCCAAAAAGCCGAAATAGAGGGCGTGGGTCCTTCCAAAGCCAGTCCCATATCTATCAAAGTCTTTTGTCAAGTCTGGTACCAGAAATCACCTAATAACAACTATTCCTAAATCCATGATTAATCTTGAGGAGGAATTAATTGAAAGATTTGAAAAGTTGTTTGATGATGTGAACATGGTGGAAAGCGGTGAAAGTTCTAGCAACGCGGAAGTTCAATTCGTTGGGCCAGAGACAAAGCTTAATAATTGGAAAGCCACTCCTCTCCCCATTCGAAAGGAGTCTTGGTAGTTTATTTTGATTTTCCTTCAGTTTGTTTGGGTTACTTCAGGGTTGTAATCCAAATGTTTATCTTACAGTCTGTTTGAAGTGTGCAAACCTTGTTATCTTTCATCATCCAATAAAAAAACAATTTCCTTTTCATTATCATTCCTGATAGTTTTCTTTTCTTTTTCTTCTTTTTCTGTACAGTTCCTTTTACGCTGGCTCTAGTGATATGGCATGCATAAGGAATCCTCAGCCCAGTCTTAAAAATCAATTTGATTCCGAAATAATAATTCAAGAAGTATATTGTGATTATGAATCAGAATATGATGAGGATGAGGCTTTCGAAGAGATTAGTAAAGAGTTAATTCATTTTGAAGAAAAAACCAAACCTAACCTGAGTGATACCGAAGACATCAATATAGGGGACACGAATAATATCCGAGAAACTAAAATTAGTGTCCACCTTGAACCAAAGATCCGAGAAGAGTTAATTAAAACACTCATCGAATTCAAAGATGTTTTTGCATGGTCATATGACGACATGCCAGGCTTGAGCACTGATTTAGTGGTTCACAAATTGCCCACTGATCCAATGGTGCCTCCTGTCAAGCAAAAGCTGAGGAAGTTCAAGACTGATATGAGTGTAAAAATTAAAGAAGAATTCACCAAACAGTTGGATGCAAAAGTCATTCGGGTCACTCGATATCCTGTTTGGTTGGCTAATGTCGTTTCTGTGCCAAAGAAAGATGGCAAGATTAGAGTATGCATCGATTACCGCAATCTCAACAAAGCAAGTCCGAAGGATAACTTCCCATTACCCAATATCCATATTTTGATCGATAATTGTTCCAAGCATGAGATAGGATCTTTTGTGGATTGTTATGCCGTGTATCATCAAATTCTAATGGATGAAGAAGATGAAGAAAAGACGGCATTCATCACCCCATGGGGAACTTATTGCTACCGGGTAATGCCATTTGGTTTGAAGAACGCCGGGGCAACTTACATGAGAGCAATGACCACGGTGTTTTATGATATGATACATAAGGAGATTGAGGTATACGTGGACGATGTGATCATAAAATCAAAGCATCAGGCTGACCACGTTGGGAATTTGAGGAAATTCTTCCTGAGACTTCGCAGGTACAACCTCAAGCTTAACCCTGCCAAGTGCGCATTTGGCGTTCCATCTGGAAAGCTGCTGGAATTCATAGTCAGTCGGCGAGGCATCGAGCTAGACCCATCAAAGATCAAAGCCATCCAAGAATTTCCACCTCCAAGGAACAAAACTGAAGTAATGAGTTTGTTAGGAAGGTTGAATTACATCAGCAGGTTTATTGCTCAGCTCACGACAACTTGTGAGCCTATTTTCAAATTGTTGAAGAAGGATGTTGCGGTCAAGTGGACTGATGAGTGTCAAGAAGCATTTGATAAGATAAAAGGATACTTGTCAAACCCACCCGTGCTGGTTCCACCAGAACCAGGAAGACCTTTGATTCTTTACTTGACAGTCTTGGAAAACTCATTTGGTTGTGTACTGGGGCAACACGACATCACCGGCAGAAAGGAACAGGCCATCTACTACCTTAGCAAGAAGTTCATAGCTTATTAGGTTAAGTACACTCATCTGGAAAGGACATGTTGCGCCCTAACTTGGGTAGCTCAGAAATTGAAACACTATTTGTTATCCTACACTACTTACCTCATTTCGTGCCTGGATCCGTTGAAATATATTTTTCAAAAGCCTATGCCAACAGGGAGACTTGCAAAGTGGCAGATATTGCTCACAAAATTTGACATCATTTATGTGACTCGGACTGCAATAAAAGCCCAAGCATTGGCCAATCATTTAGCTGAAAACCCGGTCGACGAAAAGTACGAGCCATTGAGAACTTATTTTCCCGATGAAGAAGTAATGCATATCGGTGAGATGGAGCAAATTGAAAAACCTGGCTGGAAACTTTTCTTTGATGGGGCTGCTAACATGAAAGGAGTTGGGATAGGAGCTGTAATTATTTCTGAAACCGGGCATCACTATCTTGTTACGGCTCAACTTCGGTTTTATTGCACCAATAATATGGCTGAGTATGAAGCTTGTATTTTGGGGTTAAGGCTAGCTGCAGACATGAGTATCCAGGAAATCGTGGTCTTGGGAGATTCGGATCTTCTGGTACATCAAATTCAAGGAGAATGGGAAACACGAGACTTGAAGCTCATACCGACAATGTTTACATGATCTTTGTCAGCGGTTTGGGTCAGCGAAGTTCAGGCATATTCCAAAGATCCATAATGAGGTTGTCGATGCATTGGCTACCCTGGCATCAATGTTGCACCATCCGGACAAAGCTTATGTGGATCCACTGCATATTCAAGTCCACGATTAGCACGCTTACTGCAACATGGTTGAAGAATAATTTGATGGTGAACCATGGTTCCACGACATCAAGGAGTATATCAGAATGGGGATATATCCAGCGCAAGCCACAGGGGAGCAAAAGAGAACCATTAGGCGATTGGCAAATGGATTCTTCTTAATCGGAGGAGTTTTGTATAAAAGAACACCAGACCTTGGATTATTAAGATGCATAGATGCTAAACAAGCTACGGTTGTCATGTCTGAAGTACATTCAGGAGTTTGCGGACCCCACATGAGCGGATATGTGTTGGCAAAGAAAATTCTCCGAGCTGGTTACTATTGGCTTACCATGGAGCGAGATTGTATCAGTTTTGTGCACAAATGTCATCAATGCCAGATACACGGGGATTTGATTCATTCTCCACCATCCGAGTTGCACACAATGTCGGCACCATGGCCCTTCGTCGCTTGGGGCATGGATGTCATTGGACCAATTGAGCCGGCAGCATCCAATGGGCACAGGTTCATTCTGGTAGCCATTGATTATTTCACCAAATGGGTTGTGGCCAAAACATTCAAATCAATGACCAAGAAAGCTGTGGTCGATTTTGTTCACTCAAATATCATATGTCGATTCGGAATCCCAAAGGTGATCATCACAGATAACGGTGCTAATCTTAACAGTAACTTAATGAGAGAAGTATGTCAACAGTTTAAGATTATACATCGCAATTCTACCCCATATTGGCCCAAGGCGAATGGAGCAGTCGAGGCAGCCAACAAAAACATAAAGAAGATACTTCGGAAAATGGTAGAAGGTTCAAGACAATGGCACAAAAAATTACCATTTGCGTTGTTGGGATATCGCACTACTGTTCGCACTTCAGTAGGAGCAACTCCTTATTTGTTGGTATATGGCACTGAGGCGGTAATTCCTGCAGAAGTTGAAATTCCTTCCCTTCGGATAGTCGTCGAAGTTAAGATTGATGATGATGAATGGGTCAAAACCCGTTTGGAACAGTTAAACTTGATTGATGAAAAATGATTGGCAGCAGTATGTCATGGCCAATTGTATCAAAGAAGAATAGCAAGAGCATACAACAAAAAGATACGTCCCCGAAAGTTTGACCAGAGTATTGTCCAATGGTGCATTATGTTTGACAGATATTGAAGGAAAATGCATAGACATGGCTATCAATTCTGATGCGGTAAAGAGATATTATGCATGATTTTTCTTTGGTATAATTATTGAATGTTTGTATTTGGCATTATTTCGAAGATTGGAATGACAAAGGCAATTTATTCTGCTTTCCAAACACTGTATCCTTTGTTCCCCCTTTTGAGCCATATTTTGTTTCTTTCCTACCCTCTTTTGGAATCATTAATAATAAATAAATAAAAATTATAAAAGTGAACTACATTTGACCTGATTCCTCAAAGAGGATACGTAGGCGCCTCACGGCTCGCTCATAGGGTGCATAGTATGCATAATGTGCATAAAATAGACCCCCAATCAAGAAACTGGGGCAGGAATTGTATTGGCAATAAGAAAAATGATTCCAAGAGTTGTAATTTTAAACCCACATCAAAATTGTCTATTTTTTGATACCCTTTCATTCCAACCACATACCAAAAGACCTTTCGATCAATCTTAGAAAAATGCGAAGTCAAGCAAATGGAGATGGTTCATAACACTCTGGTCCAAACAAGAAAAAGCGATGAAAATGAGAGAGTCTTATAAGTGAAAACCCGCACGGGCACCATGAGACGACGGAAGTTGAGAGAAAATAAAATGAGAGAGTCTTATTGGTGAAAACCTTCGCAGGCACCATAAGGCGAAAAGGAATTGAGAAATAAACAAATGAGGAAGGTTTGTCGGTGAAAACTCTTTAAGACACTGCAAGTCAAACAAGGTCCGTAAGTCGGCAAAAAGTAAAATTGGGATCTGGAAGTTTTAGAAAGATTGAAAAGGTTTGGTTAAATAGATTGGGCTGATTAATCCAAAATGCATACCCTGATCATTGGTGCCAGTAACTCCAATTAGATAAGTTCCTTATTCCTATCTCCAACAGTCATCCAAATTTGGATTTTTCTTTTCATTCTATATTGTCGAAATCATCATGTTCGTCACTAATAATCTTACTCTTCTAAAGTTTTGAGGTAAGTTTTGTTCCAAGCAAATAGAAAGGAATGTCAAGGTATACTACCAAAATTCAAGATTGCACAACGCAAAATACGGCCATAATGGACGGGAATTAATAGGATGAAAATAAGATATGGGTATGAGAAAAGTTGAATCAGAAAGGTGGTTCAGTAATGTTAGGAGAGACATATGATTACGATTGAAAGAATTTGAAGTGAAAACAACAGTGGGGATCCTACGGTTAAGGATCAATTATGAGGACAAAACAGTCTTTTCAACCACTCCAAGGCAGTAAAACAGGACAAAGAGAAACTTCACCCCAGCAAGAATGCCACAACTAACCACCATGCCTTAAACTAACAAAATTTTCTTTGATTTGAAACAGGGGCAAAAACAATATTTGTTTCATGAAACACCCGGTGAGGGAAGCAGTCAGGCGTCCACCTGGAGAACAAGGAAGAGCAACGGAAGTATTAGCAATCAGGCGTCCACCTGGAGAACAAGGAAGAGCAATGGAAGCATTAGCAGTCAGGCGTCCACCTGGAGAACAAGGAAGAGCAACGGAAGTATTAGCACTCAGGCGTCCACTTGGAGAACAAGGAAGAGCAACGGAAGTATTAGCAATCAGGCGTCCACCTGGAGAACAAGGAAGAGCAATGGAAGTATTAGCAATCACGCGTCCACCTGGAGAACAAGGAAGAACAGTCGAAGTATTAGCAATCAAGCGTCCACCTGGAGAACAAGGAAGAGCAATGGAAGTATCAGCAATCAGGCGTCCACCTGGAGAACAAGGAAGAACAGTTAAAATAGCAATAAGACGTCCACCTGGAGAACAAGGAAGAGCAATGGAAATATCAGCAATCAGGCGTCCACCTGGAGAACAAGGAAGAGCAATGGAAGTATTAGTAGTCAAGCGTCCACCCGGAGAACAAGGAAGAACAGTCGAAGTATTAGCAATCAGGCGTCCACCTGGAGAACAAGGAAGAGCAATGGAAATATTAGCAATCAGGCGTCCACCTGGAGAACAAGGAAGAACAGTTGAAGTATCAGCAATCAGGAGCCCGCCTGGAGAATAAGGGAATACAATTCAAATTTTAAGTAATCAGGAGCCCCCTGAAGAACAGAATGGCAATTTATTTTTGACATTGCTGGTTGAAGTCAAGAGCCCGCCTATATAATAGAGGAGTACACTTAGAGTCAATAAAGCAGAGGAATCCAACCGAATCCCCAGCGGGAAACAACAAGAATCCCAAACAGAGGAAGGAAGTACAAGACACAATGAAAAACAATGCGAAAAGCAGTTCGAGATCGGTGGTCAAAGGAGAATACGAGACAAATCGGAAGCAAAAGATACCAAAGAGTCACCAAGACATCAAAGCAACAAGAAACGCAAGGGCATGATCTAGATAGGATTTTGTAATTCATATACCATGGTCTAGTCTAGCTTTTTGTTTTCTTTAAGCAAGGTGTAATAAGGAGGTCAGCAAGCAGTAAAAGCAGCACGCAACAGCAGTAACATCACAGTCCCATGGTAGTCCCAGCTACCAAAACTTCCCGAACTACATTAACCTGATTCCTTTATAGCCAAGGATATGTAGGAAACCTTTGAAGCAGAAGTTCGGTCAAATCTTTCAAAAAATGCTTCCCACGGAGTATTCAAACAGGCAAAAATCGCTCGTATCTGCTCACTTTATCTTTGCACGAAAACTCTTCGAGTTTCCGCACAAAGAGGGGCAGCTGTGAGCACATGATTTTTGCCTCACAAGAACTACTCCGAAAGAAATCACAAATAATTTTTCTTTGTATGCAATTTTTAGAATTTATGTGGCATTTTTGGATAATTATTTGTGTTTTGTCCGTAAATGTTTACTTTGTTATAGTTAAATGAAAAATAAAATAAAAAAAATACATGTTGCATGCATATCTAGGATTTAATTATGCATTTAAGAATTAATTAAACCGTCATTTAGCTCTAGAAAAAAAGAAAATCACAAAAAATATGCATTTGTCCTATTTTGTCATTTAAATGTGTCATTATGTGATTAATGTTTTATTTTGTGTGTTAATGGTTGTTAAAGGGTAATTAATATTTTGTAAGGTTAATTTTGATTTTTATAATTCAAATTAGGAATTTTAGTAATTAAGAATTAAAAGAAAATGAAAAAAAGGGAAGTGTAAATAGGATGAAAATTGGACTGGGCCATTTTAATTGACAAAGAAATCAGGCCCAAAACAAAGCATTTACCCGGCCCAGGTCAGTCAACCCAAAGACCATCAAACGACGTAGTATAGGGCAAATACTACGCCGTTTGATGATGCCCGGTCAGTTAATTTCAAAGACAAACCATACGACGCCGTATGGTTGAATTTGATCGGGGCCGTTCGTTGTTTCTGATCCAATGGCTCCCAGAGCTTTGACCAAACCCGTAATTCCCTACCCGACCCATTTCCCGGGCCAACCCATCCCCAGTTTGAACAAAACGGTGTCTTCCCCTTTAAGTGAATTGATCCTGGCCATAGATCTTGATGGACCCAACGACCAAGATCAATTCCCCCCTCTACTATAAAAGCATAATTCCTACCCCCAGCCCCCTAACCAAACACCCCCCTCCCTCTCCTGTTCATCATCGTCCTTGAGATGATACCCCAAACCCTAGCCGCCCTAACTCCCCCTCGCCTGAAACCCGGCGGCAACGACGCCGCCGGTCACCACCTTAACACCCCTTAACCCCCTGACCATCCTCTATCCAAATCTGGTAACCACTGAGCTCGAATCTTCCTGGAGTTTCTCGAATCTTCATTTGAAGATTCGAGCCAAACTCAGATCCAAACCAACCAGTCCTTAATTAACACCATAGCACCCCCTAAACGCCCTCGTTACAGATCTGTTAGTTGTTCACCTCGAATCACCCTACATCGTCTCGAATCTTCAATCGAAGATTCGAGCATAACTTAAACCTACCCCAATGCACCCCAAACCCACACCGGTCACTCTCCTAACCTCACTCGTAACCAAACCAAACTTGGTTTGGTTCGAATCTGACCAAAAACGATTGAGCCCTAAATCAGACCTTCAAGAACCCTAAAATCCCAAATTTTGGATTCTGTCCAAATTGAAAAGAAGGTTGGGGTCTAATCGACCTTAATCGAAGTATTTTCAGTTGAGAATACTTCGACTAAGGTCTGTTTGATTTCAAAATGTCCGAATCAAAGTTTCAAATACTAGGTCCGTATTGATTCTGTTATTATAAGGTATTTTTTTTCCTTCCTTCGTGTTTGTTTTCATTTTTTTTACGTATCTGTTTATTTACTATGTTGATTTTTGTTGATAATAAATCACATTGACTCTGTTCATTTTTTAAGGACCTTTTATTTGGTTCGATTTTGTCTGTTATTTATAGTCGTTTTAACTGTATGTGTTATAAATTGTGAAATCAAGTACTAAATTGTGTCGTTTAATTAATTCCCTGTTAGTCTATAAGTTCGTCAATAACACTGTTTGATAGTTGCTTTGTTACTGATTTGTTTAAGAGTCAATTGTAATACGTAATCGATGAATCGAATAGGTCGTTCACATAATTTGAGTCACTTGGCATCCTGTTGATATTAGTGTCTGAGTGGTATCATGTGTGTTGTGTTTGATCCCTTTTCTCTTAATTGGTCATCATCTTGTTGCATATAGTTCTGTTCAATGTGTTTACCATGTTCTGTATTGAGGAATTGCATTAGTTTACTCCCTGTATATATGCCATTGGTCAGTCTAGTTAATTCGATGTGATTATTTCCTGATTCATTGATCCCTATCTTGATACTGCTTGATCTGATTTGGTTATAGCTATTTAATCAGAAACTAGGTTGATAATTAAGTTTGAACAGATTGTAAAATCTGTTTTGTATTGGATTCTGATTTTGTATTAAGGGCAGTAATAACAGTAAGATTATAGGGGTATTTTGGGAATAAAACAGTAAGAACAGTATGTTAGTATTAGTGTGTTATTAATGGAATGTTAATGGCTTTAATTTAATGTGATAATGGAAAACAAAAGGTAGTGGGGGGGTCTGAAATTAAGGGAAAAGGTATCCTTAGTGGTTTGATCAATAGAAAATTAGACTTAGTGTTATTTGAGTGGAAACTTCTGATTTTTAAAGGGAAAAAGGGGTCCGGGCAGTAGTCTGAAAAGGAGGAAAATAAGTTGTATAAGAAGGGGGGTTAGGGACTGATTTCAGGGAGACAAAGAGAGAGATATACATACAGATAGGATCTAAAAATAGCCGAAAAATCAGTAGAGAGGACAGAAGAAGAATAAGAAGAGGGGAAGAAGAAAAAGAGAGGACAGAAGAAAAAAGAAGAGAAAACAGTTAGAGAGGAGAGACAAAATATACACACAGAGAAAAAGAAAGAGATAAAAATCAGAAACAGTAAAAATAGAATTTTACATTAGAAGCTAGTGTTAAGGTTGATTTTTGGAGATTGAGAGTTTCAGTTTGTTTCTCCTAAGCTTTTAAAAAATCAAAAATATTGTTTTCCTTGAATTTGTCCGGGTTTGTTTGTTGATATTGTTTGGTTTAAATCTGAAATTTCCTAAGATTCCTGCTACTGTGCGTCTGGGTTTCACGGGTCTTGCTGTTTTTGCTCAAATCTGCTGAATCATTGGCATTTTTCTGCTGTTGGGTTTCTGTTGCTGCTATTGCTGAAGTATTACCTCTTTTACCCTCATTTCCAGGTACATATCTGTAGACTCATGTCATGAAAAGCTTCAACATTGCAAGTAAATGAAGTTTGGAATTGCAATTATGTACTCTACTCATTTAAATCTATTAGTTAAGTTTCAAGTTTTGTTTTTAGTTGGTTAATGTAGTATTATACTTGACATGATAAACTATTAGCCAATGGGCCTTTTTGAACTAGTATAAATTCTGCGGTAATCTTACTTATTTGGAAGTTTAGTGATGACATTTATTTTTTTGAATTGTCAAGATAGGGAACATGGCAGAAAGCTGGCCATTAATTAAATCTTGTGATATTATTGGCTAAGTATAGAATAGTATGGAAATATCAAGAAACTACATTACTAGCATATCTTGTCAAATATCCGATTTTTGCTTAAAGCTAGATGATGTAAGTTGTATTTTGTTCGTATATGGCGTGATAACGGTTATGTGTATAACCATAGGTGAAAGGTGAATTGATATAATCCGTTACGTTTACGATGTTGGAATATTACGAATGGTTTGTACAACTACGTTACCTGTAATGTCATTTTATTAAATCAATTTGTAGATTAGTTTTTTTTTCTTAATAACAAATGGCCCATTTACTTTAGGAATGCGATCAATTCATTTCTTAAAAATAGTATATAAAATAATGTCAAAAATTTTATAAAGTGTAGATTTAGTATTTGTAAATAGCTTGCATAAGCCGAGATAAAGAAAATTGGTTTAATTTTATCTATCCCAAATTCAATCATTGTAAGCGAATTAACCAAATAATTTGACCTTTGGACTAAAAACTAGTTGCGAAGAAGAAGGTCGGATTTATAAATACTAAAATGCAACATTTAAGTCAAAGATATACAAAATAGAGTTCGCTCTGAATAGAACAATGAAAATTCTTCGAAAACTATTAGTTTGTTTATCAAATTAATTCTTTCCTAGTTTTGCACGTAATTCGCTTTTTGGTATACGAATATTGTATTCACGAATAAAATGGTAAATTTAGTTGCATGTTATTTTTCATATCATTAATTCTTTAAATTTAGATAGTTTTGAGGTATATAATTCATACGTTTAAAATATAACATGTGGTCAACACCTAATAAATTTTGAATTCTTTTCAAGAAATTTAGAGGCGTCCCAATCAGTGATTTCCCATGACTTTCATATTAAAAATAGATGGATATAATAAACATTTGTAGAAATTTTATATTACCATCAAGAATATTTTGTAAAATTAGGGATACGTTCGCGTGACCTAATTACATTTTCTAAAAGCAGTTCGGATTATGTGTTCGCGCAACTTCGAGCAAACTTTTAATAAAAAGGGGTTCTTCGGAGGATATTAAATTAATTTCATATAACCCGAGATGTGCAGTTCAATATTTAATCATACAAGAGTGACGAATGTTCTTAATTTTATTTTAAGCACAATTTCGAACATAAGTTTTTTTAATAAAAATATAAAAACATATTATCAATCTTATTGTGTACACGTATGCGTTACACGATTCTTTACATTTATAAAAATATAATACGAATATACGTACGCGTGATTCGTTTCAAGAAAGGTCTATAATTGTAAACAATCTAAACAAAAGCGGTAATAAAATCAGGCAACAAGAAAAAATGTGTTTAGTAAACCGAGATAATTAAGCCAAGTATAAAAATGGTTAAGCGACCGTGCTAGAACCACGAAATTCGGGAATGCCTAACACCTTCTCCAAAATTAACAGAATTCCTTACTCGGATTTCTGGTTCGCAGAATGACAAACAGAGTCATATTCTCCTCGATTCGGGATTAAAATCGGTGAATTGGGACGCCATAAAATTCCCATGTGGCGACTCTGAAATAAATAAACAAATCCCGTTTCGACTGTCCTTTAATTGGAGAAAATTCCTTGTACCCTCGCGGGGGCGGAAAAAGGAGGTGTGACAATATGTTGTACTTGTTTGCAGTTTTTGGTCAACAAGGTGACAATTCATCAAAACCAGCTCAAAAAGGAGTGAAACATGCACAAGTACCAAGAACAAGTCCAAGCACAGTGCAACAGGTCCAATGCGGCCGCACTCCATTCTGTGCGGTCCACAGTGAGGAAGTTCAGAGAGGTGCTCATTTCAGGCACTCAAGCATTGCGTCTGCAAAGTAGTTTGTGCGGACCGCATTGGCTTCATTGCGGCTGCACTCGATTTTGTGTGGTCCGCAAAGCTGAAGTTCAGAGAGTTGCCAATTTGGGGAATCATTGCTAGTGCGGACCGCAATAGAAGCCACCGCGGCCGCGATGAATTTTGTGCGGCCTGCGGTGGCCAAGTTCAGAGAGCAGAAGTTTAAAGCCAAGAGCCTCAGTGCAGCCGCACTCTATTTAGTGCGGACCGCACTACCCCCGCAGGGGTATTTTTGTCCAGAAAATTTGGCCTAGTATAAATAGTTTCTTTTCCCATTTTTATGTCATCCGTTGTATTCTAACTAGCAGCTGCGATCGTGAACAGTGTTCCTTTACCATTTTGAGTAATTTTACAATAGTTTTACTGTTGAATCTTCAAGTTTTAGCTTGTAATTAAATATTATAGCTTGTAAACCTAGACTCATTAGCTAGGGTTGTTGCTCAACCCTAGTGTGGGTATTTGATGTGTCTTGTGTTTTAAGGCTTGAATGTCTATGGGTGTTTGATATTTGGACTAATTTATGGTTTCAATGTTGAATTAGTGGTTCCAAACACTAATTTGTACCTATTTGACTTGGGCTCTTCTTGAGAAAGAGAGCCTAAGTCTAGGAAAATTAGTCCAACAAGGAATTGGGGCGTATTTAAGAGATTGATGACCCCAATTAAAGGGTTAAACCTAGAGATAGTAATACCCGACTTGAACCTCAATTGCTTGCACAAATTATCATACCCAATTGGTCTTGAGAAAGTCAATTAGGGCAAAATCACTCAAACTAGAGTGAGTAGTATCGAGCAATGGTTATATCGTAATCCCCAATATGACAACCTAGCCTTAGACTCGAGAACCCGTCAAGTGTCCACCTAGGAGAAAGTCACTTCCCTAGTGCCTTTTAACTATTTAGACAACCCTTCAAGTATCTTACTCTTAGCTTAACTTAGCTTAATCTAGCATCCTATTAGTATAAATTTAGAAGTAATATCAAAACCAACTATGATTAGAAGTACAACTAAGAGCAATTACGCATCTCCAATTTAGATAGAAACTCAATTCCCATTTCTAGCTCCCTATGGAAACGATCCCGACCTTCTCGGGTAAAAGCTGCTTTGACCACTCTCGCTACTTTGTATTACTGCAAGGTTGGACTCGATCACTTTTTGGAGCCGTTGTCGGGGAGCTAACGATTTTGGCTATCTATATAAATAGTTTTGTGTATTGTTCTTCTTTCCTTCCGTGTTACTAATTTGTGTGTGTCACAACTTCAGGTACAAAATGATAGCAAACCACCCACCTCTTGGAGATCTTCCGCTGGGGGAGGAGGTAGATGACAATGTTGATGATGAGGTCCCTATTGTACCTCAAGGACAAAAGAGAGGCCGCCAGGCCAATGATAATATTCCAGACCCTTCCACGCCACCTCCAAGAGTGGCTCCTCGAGTGCTTTCTAACCAAGGATATGCAAGTGCAATTGTCCCACCCCAGATCCGGACGGGAAATTTTCAAATTACCACTATGATGCTGACATTGCTAGAGTAGCGTGGGTATTTTACGGGCGCTGCCAATCATAATTCTTACAAACATCTCAAGGGTTTCGTGGATACCTGTTGGGGGAGCAAGCAAACTAATGTATCTGAGGATGCACTTCGGTTCAGACTATTCCCTTTTTCACTTAGAAGGAAGGCATTGGATTGGGTTGAGCAACTTCCCAACCATTCCATCACTACTTGGGATGAGTTGGTGGATAAGTTCATGCAAAGTTTTTCTCACCGGGGCACATGGCAGTATTGAGAGATGAGATCTTAGCCTTCAAGTAGGAGCCCACCAAACCATTACATGAGATTTGGGAACGATATAGAACCATGGTAAAGGAATGTCCCAACAATGATATGACTGAGGCGATGATCCAACAGACTTTCTATTAACACAACAAACTAGTGCATAGTGAACCAACTTGCTGGGGGCAATTTCATGAAGCTGTCATATGATGAGTTTTGTGACATTCTTGACGAGATGGCTGACATGTCCTCCGCTTGGAAAAGTAGAGCCAATGTGCCATAGGGTGACCCCACGGTCATTCATTTGAACAAAGAGCTACATGAACATAAGTAGGCTATAGCAGAGCTGACAACTACAATGAACCAGTTAGCAAAGGCACAGTTGTAGCAAGTTCAAAATTCGCACCAAGTAAATGCTATGGAGGGTGTCAACATGCTAGTGAACAAAAGAAGACAAAGAGGTTAACAGACCCAAGGGAGTTCGGATCAATTTGACAATGATTGTGGTGGATTCCAAGATGATGGTTAAGATGGGCAGAATGAAGAGGTGCAATACATGAACAACTATCAAGGCCAAAATGGCAATTCTTCCAACCAACAACAATGGAGACCCCAAGGCAACTGGGGCAATCAACAACAACAAGGCAATGGTAATTGGAGGAACAACAACCAAAATTCCAATTGGGGTAATCAGAAAAATAATCAGAACAATCAGGGTAATTGAAATGGCAAGAACAACAACTGGGGTGGTAACAACAATCAGGGAGGTTGGAACAATGGCAATCAAGGAATCGGGGGCCAAGGCTTTCAAAGGCCCCCAATGTACCAACAACCGAACAATCCACCCTCATTCCTATCCCAAGGTCCTAGTTCTTCCAACAACGAAATGAGGCAAATTGAAATGATGTTTGAACAGATGAAGAAAAAGAATGTGGACTCTGATGCTCAGTTGTCTTCCCACAATACTTCAATCAAAACCTTGGAGGTTCAATTAGGCCAAATCTCACAATCCTTGAATACTCGCCCTAAGGGGGCACTACCAAGTGATATGGTAGTTAACCCGAAGGGTGGGAACAATCATGTGATAGCGGTGACTACGAGAAGTGGAAGAGGTGGCGATATGAATGCCTTCAAGCAAAAAGCAGTTTTGAGTGATGAAGTTGAGTTGCAAAAAAATGAAATTCCTTTGGTGGTTGAAAATCTGGTTGATAAGAACGTGAATGAAGAAGTGAGGATTGATATCCAAGATATCGAGGTGGAGACTCAGAATGACTTAAACCCGTCTAGGAAACATGTAATAGACATGCCAGAAACGGTTGTGCCTAAAGTCAAGGCTCCTTTGCCAAGGCTACCTCCACCTTATCCTCAAAGGCTCGCAAAGCAGAAAAATGAGAATCAGTTTAAAAAGTTCATTGACATGATGAAGAGCTTATCCATTAATGTGTATTTGGTGGAGGCTCTTGAACAAATTCCGGGTTATGCTAAATTCATGAAGGACTTGGTGACAAAGAAAAGATCCATGGATTGCGAAACTATCAAGATGACCCACCAAGTTAGTGTAATAGTGCACTCAATGGCCCCAAAGCTTGAAGATCTCGATGCTTTCACCATTCTTTGCACCATTGGGAGTACGGACTTTGCTAAGGCTCTATGTGATTTGGGGGCAAGTATCAACTTGATGACCAACTCAATTTTCAAGACATTGGGTATAGGGAAACCGAGGTCGACTTCCATGAGATTACAAATGGCGGATAGAACTATAAAGAGACCATTGGGTATTATTGATGATGTCCTTGTCCGGGTGGACAAATTTATCTTGCCAGCTGATTTTGTAATCTTGGATTGTGAGGTAGATTATGAAGTTCCAATCATATTGGGAAGAACTTTCCTTGCTACTGGGAAGGCCTTAGTTGATGTGGAAGCAGGGGAACTCACCTTCCAGGTGGGTGATGAGAAAGTGGTATTTCATGTGTTCAATTCAATGAAGCAGTCCAACAGTTTTGAGGTATGCTCTTTTGTGGACCTTGTCACAGTAGTGATAGTTGATGATACCAGTGCAATGATCAATGTGGAGGACCCTCTAGAGGCTGTATTGCTGAATCTTGATGTAAATGATGATGAAGGCCGAGTGGAGTGTGTGTGAATGATTTACATGGAATGGTCTCTTACTCTTATGAGCCTAGGAAACTATCTTTGGATCTTGATAATAGGAAGACTCCACCACCAAAACCTTCAATTGAGGAACCTCCGGTGTTGGAGTTGAAGTTGTTGCCTCCACAACTCAGGTATGAGTTCTTAGGACCTAGTTCAACTTTGCTAGTTATTCTTTCTTCTTATCTTACTAATATGCAGGTTGATGCCACATTAGCGGTGCTTCAAAAGCGAAAAAAGGCAATTGGATGGACCTTAGCTAATATTCGGGAGATAAGCCCTGCTTCTGTATGCACAAGATTATTCTGGAAAATGATGCAAAGCCTCCTTTGGACATCAAAGGAGGTTGAACGAGGCAATGCAAGAAGTTGTGAAAAGAGAGTTAATCAAGTGGTTGGATGTCAAGGTTGTGTACCCCATCTCTGATAGCTCATGGACTTCGCCGGTGAAATGTGTACCAAAGAAGGGTGGCATGACCATGGTTGCAAATTTGCAAAATGAGTTGATTCCTACCAGGATCGTCACCGGGTGGAGGGTATGCATGGACTACCGCAAGTTGAATAAAGTGACCCGTAAGGATCACTTTCAATTTTCTTTTCTTGATCAGATGTTAGATCGACTTGTTGGGTGTGCCTTCTACTGTTTCTTGGATGGGTATTTTGGATACAACCAAATTTTGATTGCTCCTAAAGATCAGGATAAGACCACATTCACTTATCTATATGTCACCTTTGCCTTTTCTCAGATGTCTTTTGGGTTGTGTAATGCGCGGCTACATTTCAACGGTATATGGGGGCTATTTTCACCGATATGGTGGAAGATATCTTGGAGGTATTCATGGACGACTTTAGTATTGTGGGTGATTTGTTTGAGAAATGTTTGAAAAATCTTGATAGAGTGTTAGCCCGTTGTAAAGAAACCAATCTTGTTCTTAATTGGGAGAAATGCCACTTCATGGTGGAAGAGGGCATAGTTCTTGGGCATAAAGTTTCAAAGCAAGGTATAGAGGTGGACAAAGCAAAAATTGATGTGATTTCAAGTCTCCCTACCCTACCTCTGTCAAGGGAAATAGAAGTTTTCTTGGGCATGCGGGGTTCTACCGGAGATTTATCAAAGACTTTTCGAAGGTAGTGAATCCCTTATGCAAGTTATTGAAAAAAGATGCCAAGTTTGTGTTCGATAAGAGATGTATGTAAGCTTTTGAACTTCTCAAGCACAAGTTGACTACCACTTCTATCATTACCGTACCTAATTGGAGCTTGCCTTTTGAGCTCATGTGTGATGCTAGCGATATTGCGGTTTTGGGTCAAAGAGTGAACAAAATGTTTCATCCGGTGTACTATGCGAGCAAGACAATGAATGATGCTTAAGTGAACTATACGGTGACTGAGAAAGAGCTTTTGGCTATTGTGTTCGCAATGGAGATATTTCGGCCGTATCTTGTGGGTGCCAAGGTCATAGTCCATACCGATCATGTCGCACTCCGGTACTTGATGACGAAGAAGGATTCCAAATCTAGACTGATGTGATGGGTCTTGTTACTTCAAGAGTTTGAATTGGAGATTGTGGGTCGGAAGGGTAGTGAAAACCAAGTGGCGGACCATTTGTCCCATTTCGAGGAGGACGGGAGGCCTCATGATGGCCTAGAGATCAATGATTCATTTTTTGACGAACAACTCATTTCGGTGTCGGTGAATAGAATGACATGGTTTGTGGACGTTGCTAATTTCTTTATGACTGGTATAATCGCGTGTAAGCTCTCTTCTAACCAAAGGAAGAAGCTCAAATGTGATAGTTTGGATTTCTATTGGGATGAGCGGTACTTGTTCAAGATTTACACGGATGGTGTGATCCGAAGGTGTGTCCCGGAGGAGGAACAATTGAGTATTTTAGAGGCTTGACATTCCTCTCCCTATGGTGGCCATCATGGTGGGGCGAGGATGGCTTCCAAAGTTCTTAGTTGTGGGTTTTATTGGTCAACTTTGTACAAAGATGCAAGTGAACTTGTGAAGAGGTGTGACGAATGTCAAAGAAAAGATGGAATTTCGAAGAAAGATGAGATGCCTCTCAACACCATTCTTGAAATTGATATTTTTTATGTATGGGGTATTGATTTTATGGGCCCGTTTTTTAGCTCGTGTGGGAACACATACATTCTTGTGATGGTTGACTATATTTCAAAGTGGGTTGAAGCCGTGGCTTTACCCAACAATGAGGCCAGGAGTGTTGTGTTTCTCAAGAATAGCATTTTTACTAGGTTTGGCACTCCTTGTGCAATCATAAGTGATGGGGGTCTCATTTTTGTAATAGAGTTTTTGACACATTGCTTGCAAAGTATGGTGTCAACCATAAAGTTTCTACTCCTTATCATCCTCATGCGAGTTTCCAAGTTGAAGTCTCAAACAAGGAAATCAAGAGTATATTATCAAAGACGATCAATGCAAATAGGACTGATTGGTCAAAGAAGTTGGATGATGCTCTTTGAGCTTATAGGACTATTTACAAGACTCCGATTGGTATGTCTCCGTATCGGTTGGTGTTTGGGAAAGCTTGCCATCTACCGGTTGAGTTAGAACACAAGGCCATGTGGGCTTTGAGGAAGCTGAATCTTGAATGGGATATGGCAGCAAATCTTCGTGTGGAGCAGCATAATGAACTTGATGAATTCTGATTCCATGCCTACTCCAATTCGTCCTTGTACAAGGACAAGATGAAGTACCTTCATGATAAATATGCTCGTGGCAAAGAGTTCAAAGTGGGTGATTTAGTTCTCTTGTTCAACTCTCAGTTACGTCTGTTTCCGGGAAACCTTAAGTCGAAATGGGATCTGCCCAACACTGAGACTAACTTTATATAGAGAGAGGAAAATCAGCAAAAAAAGCTATTTTGAATCGGATATTGGATAGGCTAAGCTAGGTGTAGCCCGCTCTCTCTACGGTTTTGCTCGAACTTGTCAAGCCCAGGTGCCTATGAAATTATTAAGGCAGGGTGCTATTGTACCAGTGGTGGAGTGGCTTGAATCAAATCATTTGTCTAGAGAGGTTGTAGTGATAATCAAAGTGGACTCTGCTAGAAAGTAAAGATATTGTATAGGCAACTGGCCTTAGAGTAGTGTATCGAACTAAAGGACATGAGCACCCATAATCATTGACGAAGAGGAAGTCTTGGAAAGGTATTAAACATATTGAGGAGGAGCTTTCACAAAGGCCAATAGTTGATAGCTGATGTCACTAGCCTTAACTTTTTTATCTACTTGAAAGCTGATGGGAGTACGGCTTTCTTCAAGGAAGTGTCTCACATGATATTATATTAGTAAAAAGCCCTTGATCCTAGATAAGTAAGCAGATATGCCTATGGTTGGAAAGATAACGAGCGTTATTCTCAACTTAGTCTCTCAGAGGCCAGCTCGTTGTAACCCTAAAACACGACGTTAGCGGGGTTGGGCTCCCCCTGCGGAAATACAACAAACATGAGACAACCGGGAACGATGACCCTTCTTAAGCCTGAGGCCTAAGTTGGACTTTCTCTTTTTGCTACTTGCAATTCCAAAGTTTAGGATTTAGTTTTGAACCGATGGGATTTTTCGAATGGTAATGGAGCTTGCCATTCTGTTTATTTGGCCGAATACGACTCTAGGCCTGCCCTTTTGCTAGCTTTTTCATTATGCTGGTTCAACTACTGCTTATGCTTGAAATATCTAAACACCTGAAATCCACTCTCAATAGATGCTGCCCCTTAAACAGTGTGAAAGGGTGGTAGGTATAACTACGGGGAGGGTCTAGTAGTTAAGCTGGAGAAGTATTGCTCTAAGTACGCTACTCATTCCAAACTCAAGTTGTTCTCTCGTTTTATGCCTGTCTAGATACACCTCATCCCTAGGATTTTTAAAAAAACTAGAAGAACAAGCCACATTCCTGGTTATCCCTAGTAGGATCGTTTTGTTGCATCATATGCATTTGACTTAGCAAAGCTCGGCACAGGGGGTGGGTCCGTATAGGACATGTATCCTCTTTGAGACAATCATGTTTACTTTGTGCTACTTGCTACATCATTTGAAAGGCTTGCTTGCATTGTTGACTGGCTTTAGAAAATTAGTTGAGCGGTGATGTTGTGGGCTCTTTGTCAATTATAGTCTCCAACTGTGAATAACAAATACAAAGCAAGAATAACATTTCAGCAACCAAGACGTGACCAAACCCTATACGGAATGGTTCCTGTAGAGCAAACATAATTCTGTGCCCCCATTTGATTAGCCTATTTCCAAGAGGGAGAAGGTTTTATGGCAATCTCAGGCTTACTCAAAATTGGTTATTTGGCCTAATCGAGCAACCTATGAACAGTTGTCGCCTACATAACCTACCTCCCAGACCAAGGGAAGAAGGTATCAGATCACTTTTGAGAGCCCTTTTATTAAACCAGTTCCTTTACTCTTTTTGAATGAATTACAGTCAGTAAAGTAATCTGGTGGAAGGGGTCCATAGAATAAAAATTGGCTTTTTTCTTTTTTCTATTTTTAGAATAGAGAAAGAGTCGAAACTAAGGGTAAGCTCTAGAAGATTTGCTTGAAACTTTTTTTTTCACTTGGTCGCCTGCTATCTTGAAACCTCTTTGCTTGTGGGGGCAAGAGTGGAAAGAGCACTTCGCGAAAGAATCATATGGCGCGGTGAAAGTTTCCCGTTAGGGTTTCCAACCCTCCAGGTCTCCACCTACTTGTGGAATAGGGTGGTTCCTTGATATTAAGGTGTCAAGGTGGTCGAAGAAGGCCACAGGTGGAAGCAACTGATGCTTTGATCATTCAATTGTCTCCTTGCTGCAAGTCCGTGCTTGTTGTCATGCTGGCAAAAGCAGGGGTTTCGATCGGTTTTACCTACTATTGGATTTGAACCAATAACTCTTGCCATATGAAAGCGATACTCTAACCGCTGAGTCAAGTCACCCTATAAGAGAAAGTCGCACAACCAAAGTGGCCCTTACTATACAAAGGGGCAGAGCGCTAAGAAAGAGAAAGTGTTATCACTATACGAAATGAAGCAGCGGCTAGCACACTAAGCTAAGATCAATCAATGTTCGAACGCGGAGCCTTTCTTTCTCGGTCGTCTGTCTTAATAAGTGGATTCCGATTCATGTAGTTGTTCTCTGCTGCATTGGTCTTTTCACTCCCCACGCTCCACCATAACAAAATGTTTCCACTATATCTCAAGAGTAGTCAAAGGAAGTACGGCGGGTCCGAGTAGGAAGAAATTTACTAAGAATTAGGGCATACAATAATGGATCAATTCATTCAACAAGATCTATTCGGATCAGACCAGGATGAATGGGATTGGTCTGACCTCTCGCTCGGATGTAAGACTCCCGTCGTTGATAGATGTCCCATGCCACCTTTCATGAACAGCTATGCCCGATAATGAATTGTGATATAGCACCGAATAAGCCATTGTTCTATTCCTGACTCGAAATCCATAAAGGACTTTAAGGGAGATAAAATAGGGGGCCTTATACCATACATCCTGCTGCCTGGGGATGACTGCACGTTACATCATAGCAACACGACCAAATGGAGGTGGAAAGCCCTTGTATAGGTTAGGTTCAAGCTAGCGCCTTCCTTATACTAATATAAAATGTTGGGCCTTCCCCTTATTTATTAGAACTTAAGGGGGACCTATACCATACTCTCATCCTCCTTGGGCTTCAGTGACTGTAATGTTAGGTGTTGTCCTGATTTTCTTACCATATTTGGTTTTCTTATCTCTTGAAGGAAAGGACAATATATATTTATCATAATTGACTTTTCTTTTTCTTAGAAGAAAATTATAAAATCTTCTATATGTGGCTAGTCCCTTTTCTTGTAGGAAAAGTTTTGGAGTCCTATAAGTTGAGGATCCTTCCTTCTCATTCAGCAATATCCACAATGTAGCCACATGGGGTTTGAGAGTCGTGTTTAGGGGGAGAACTTTATAGGACAAGTGTTAGTGTGTCACTTGTGTTTGCCTCTTCCTGAGGTTGTTCTCTTGATATTCTGTACTTTCTTTTATTATAGTAGATTGCTCATCTCCGCCGTAGACGTAGGTCAGTCGACCGAACCATGTTATATATTTATGTCTCTTTTGGTATATTTCTCTTTTATTGTATGATTCATCGTCGTTCAAGGTTTCCTTTGCTAACTTCCGTGTGAAACCTAATTTTTCGGTCCTAACAAGTGGTATCAAAGCCCTCTTTAATGGCCAATAGAAGCTCACCAAGGGCTCGTTAGTAGTGGCTCGAGGAGTCAAGTCTAGTCAATTATATGTGACACAGGGCTCTATTCTTAATGACTCTATAAATCTGGTGGAAAGTGATACTTTATCAGAATTGTGGCAGGGAAGATTGAGTCATATGAGTGAGAGGGGGATTATGTGTTTGGCTAAGAAAAGTTTGCTTTCTTGAGTAAAACAAGAAAAGTTGAAAAGGTATATTCATTGTTTAGCTGGCAAACAAAAAAGGGTTTCCTTTCATATCCATCCTCCTTCAAGAAAGCCCGAATTATTGGAGTTAGTACACTCTGATTTGTGTGGTCCTTTTAAAGTAAAGTCAAAAGGTGTTGCACTTTACTTTATGAACTTCATTGATGATCATTCTCATAAGCTCTGGGTGTATCCTTTGAAATCCAAATATCAAACACTCGGTGTGTTTAAGGAATTTCAGGCCTTAGTTGAGAGACAGACGGGGAAGAAATTAAAATACATTCGCACTGACAATGATGGTGAATATTGTGGTCCCTTTGATAAATATTGCAAGGAACAAGGAATTCATCATCAGAAAACTCCGCCCAAGGCACCTCAATTGAATGGTTTGGCAGAGAGGATGAATAGAACTCTAGTTGAAAGAGTTAGATGCCTGCTTTCAGAGGCTAAACTTTCAAATACATTTTGTGCGGAAACACTTAACACTGTTGCATATGTCATCAATTTGTCTCATGTTGTTGCTTTGGATGGTGATGTCCCAGATAGAGTTTGGTATGCCAAAGATGTTTCTTATGATCACCTCAGATTGTTTGGGTGTAAAACTTGTGTGCATGCTCCTAAAGATGAGAGATCAAAACTGGATGTCAAAAATAAGCAGTGCATCTTTATCGATTATGGTCAAGATGAGTTTGGGTATCGTTTTTATGATCCAGTTTACAATAAACTTATTAGAAGTCGTGATGCAATATTCTTTGAAGACCAAACTATTGAAGATATTGACAAAGCTGAGAAAATAGATTCTCAGAGTAATGAGAGTTTAGTTGATAGTGATCCAGTTTTTATTGCTAAGGCACCTATTGCACATGAAGGAACCCATGACAATGATGGAGATAGTGATCAAGATCAAAATGATCATCATGGTATAGATGTTATGGATGCTTCAGTTGATGAAGTTGTGGTTGATCAGCAACCAATTCTTCCTCAGGTAACTACTTCGAATGCTCCTGAAACCTCTCTTAGAAGATCTACAAGGGAGAAGCAAAAATTCATGCGCTATCCTCCTGATGAGTATGTACTTTTGAATAACATGGGAGAACCTAAGAATTATGATGAAGCCATGCAAGATACTCATAAAGATCAGTGGATTGAAGTCATGGAAGATGATATGAAGTCACTCCATGAGAATGGCACATATGAGTTAGTGAAATTGCCGAAAGGTAAGAGAGCTTTATCTAACAAATGGATATTCAGAATAAAGCAAGATAACCATACATCTGCACCTAGATACAAGGCAAGGTAAGTTGTTAAAGGTTTTGTCCAGAAGGGAGTTGATTTTGATGAAATTTTCTCCCCCTGTTGTGAAGATGTCTTCTATTCGTATGATTCTAGGCTTAGCTGGAAGTCTAGATTTAGAGGTTGAGCAGATGGATGTCAAGACTTCTTTTCTTCATGGTAATTTAGATGAGGAGATTTATATGGAGAAACCTGAGGGTTTTGTAACTAAGGGAAAAGAAAATTATATCTGCAAATTAAAAAAGAGCCTGTATGGATTGAAACAAGCTACAAGGCAATGGTATTTGAAGTTTGAATCTGTCATAGAAGAACAAGGGTACAAGAAATCTTCTTCAGACCATTGTGTATTCTTCCATAAGTCTCTGATGATGATTTTATTATCTTATTACTTTATGTGGATGATATGCTTATTGTTGGCAAGAATAAATACAGAATTGCAGTCCTTAAGAAGCAGTTGAGCAAATCGTTTGCGATGAATGACTTGGGGCCAACAAATACTCTGGGGCCCTTTTTGGCTTGTTTAAGACCACAAATTTCAAAAGTCTTTATTTTTTCTTAAACTATGTGCCCAGTTAAACAGGTTCACATAAATTGGAACGGAGGGAGTAATTTATTACTTTATGTGGATGACATGCTTGTTGTTGGCAAGAATAAATCTAGAATTGCAGTCCTTAAGAAGCAGTTGAGCAAATCGTTTGCAATGAAGGACTTGGGGCCAGCAAAGAAAATCTTGGACATTCAAATCCACCGACACAGAGATAAAAAGGAGTTATTTCTGTCCCAAAAGTAATACATTGAGGAGGTACTCAAGAGGTTCAATATGACAGATGCAAAAGTGGTTAGTACTCCTCTTGCTAAACACTTTTCAAATTGAGTATTAGTCAGAGTCCATCTACTGATAAAGAGAAAAAAGAGATGTCTCGTATTCCTTACTCTTCTGCCATTGGTAGCTTGATGTATGTTGTGGTTTGCACTAGACCAGATATTGCACATGTCATTGGTACTGTTAGTAGATTCCTTTCTAATCCTGGAAAAGAACATTGGAATGCAGTAAAATGGATATTAAGGTATTTGAAAGGTATTGCAGATTTGAAGTTGTGCTTTGGAAATGGCAAGTCTGAACTTGTTTGTTACACAGACTCTAATTTAGGAGGCAATCTTGATAATTCAAGATCTACTTCTGGTTATTTGATCACTTTTGCAAGGGGGTTGTTTCTTGGCAATCTAGACTACAGAAGTGCATAGCTCTATCCACCACAGAAGCCGAATATATGGTTGTCACAGAAGTTTTCAAAGAACTATTATGGATGAAGGAGTTTATTAATGATATTGGCTTTGAGCAGCCAAGGTACATCTTATTTTGTGATAATCAGAGTGCTATCTGTCTCACCAAGCACTCCACTTTTCCTTCTAAGACCAAACATATAAATAAAAAATAACATTGGATAAGAATGGTTGCAGAAGAGAAATTATTTGAGGTTAAGAAGATACACACTAATGAAAATCCTTCGAATATGCTGACAAAGGCAGTGGTTGCAGATAAACATGAATTTTGCAGAAAATTGGCAGGCATGAAGCCTGTCAATAGTTCCTCTACTTGAATACACATTTGGCCCCTTGGTTGGAGAGGGAGTTTGTTGGGCACATGCCCATGTTGTCCAACCAAAGGCTCAATGGCCTACTCCTATTCTCTTTTGGTTTCCATTCTTATTTGGAATTGGATTCGGTATTTATTCCTATTTTGAGTGGGTTTTGGCTTTAAGAGAAAGCACCACTCATGATCTATAAATAGGACAACCTTAGAGAATTGTTTTATGCTCACTGATACAAGTCTTTGAAAGACTTAAGCACATAAGAGTGGTTTTTGAGAGAGCTTTCATCAAGAGAGAAGAGAGAAAAAAAAGTATTTATTTTGCTGCCGATTTTTATTCCGATTAGCCAACTTCAAATCATGTTTTTTGATTTGTTAACCGTTGGATCAGACTGAAATTTTTACTGAGTGTTAGTAACATCTTGATCTTCAATTTGAATCGTGAAGATCGGATTAAGAGACATGTAGCATCTGATTTTGAGCCTCGAATAACAGCTTTATTTTTGTAGATTCTCCTCTTTCTTCAATTGATTTATTGTTGCTACGTATTTGGCACTTGTTGTGTAGCCAATTTGGAGAACTTTTGTAACACTCTTATCATTATAGTGGAGCTTTTTGGATCTTTGTGATCCCGTGGTTTTTACCTTCGATTTGAAGGATTTTCTACGTTAAAATTTGGTGTTCTTTATCTTCTTTATTTTTGGGTTTGCCTCTTCCTCGACATAACAGTGGTATTTGATACCACTTGTTAGGACCGAAAAAAGTTAGGTGTCATGCGGAAGCTATCAAAGCAAATCTTGAACAACGATAAATCATACAACAAAGAGAAATATATCAAAAGAGACACAAATATATAACGTGGTTCGGTCGACTGACCTACATCCACGGCAGAGATGAGTAATCCATTATAATAAAAGAAAGTACAGAATATCGAGAGAACAACCTCACGAAGAGGCAAACACAAGTGACACACTAACACTTGTCCCATAAAGTTCTCCCCCTAAACACGACTCTCAAACCTCATATAGTTACATTGTGGATGCTGCTGAATGAGAAGGAAGGATTCTCAACTTATAAAACTCCAAACCTTTTCCTACAAGAAAATAGACTTTGCCAAATATAGAAGATTTATAATTTCCTTATAAGAAAAAAAACTCAATTATGATATATATATATATATATATATATATATATATATATATATATATATATATATATATATATATATATATATATTCTTTTCCTTCAAGAGATAGAAAAAACAAATATGATAAAAAAATTAGGACAACACCTAACATTACAGTCCCGAAAGCCCAAGGAGAGAATGTGTATGCGTATTTGAAACTATTTTCGACCAACGTAATAAAAGCGGTACATGTTATGATAAATATCACATTATGGTGGATGTATACTCTTCTTCCATGATCTTCATCTCAAATGCTTAATAACATATTCAATGACATATTTTGTATGTTCAATGACATATTCCATGACATATTTTCTTCACTTTTTATGCCTATATAAAGGTCTTGTAATAGATAGAAAAATACACACAATTGAAGAAGAAAATCTCTTCCTTCTCTCTATCTCCATTTCTTGTTCATGTATTACTAAATTGATTTTATTTCCTTGTTTCATATTGTTACTTTGAGTTATATTTCATAACACGTTATCAGCACAAGTCTCTAGCCAATTGTATATATATCTACAAAGATTGCAATTAGAAGTCATACATATCATCTCTTGGTTAGATGTACAGAGAAACTACATATGGTAAGTAATGAAACGTAAGAAGGTATGATTATCTTATATTTGTCATTCTTCTAATATCTCGTATGCACACAATTCCATACTACACATGTATTGCATAAGCACATATCAATATTACATCTTTTATATCACATGAATGGAATGAAATTTTCGAAGTTCTATATGTGAAAATCATAGTAGCAGTTAATTGTTGATATGATGCATGTCATGGTAACCAAGGATATGTTATATAAGTTGTCTTATGCTTATTTGTGTGCTAACTATCTTCAATCTGTCTTGCCGCTTTTAATATTTTTTACTTGGATGATTATTTTTTCCTTTTGGGTCTTTGCACTTGCATAAAAAAATGGTCTACTGATTAGTAGGGGTCTTCATAGTTCGGTTTGGATCGGTTTTTCCCTAAAAACAACCAAACCAAGTAAGTCGGTTTTTTAAATATTAGAACCATACCAAACCAATTAAGTCGGTTTTTTCTCGATTCGGTTTATGTTTGTTTTTTCGGTTTCTTCGGTTATTTGTCGATTTTTTCTTAAATATAAGACATACACTACCAAACATACATTTCGGCGACCACATTTTCAACGTAACACTATCAAATCAATTGCCCTTTGAGAAATCTATTATTTACCAAGATATATTGATGATAATTGAATCAAATAGTGATGAATAATTTAAGGATTCAATTAAAAATATATTGTTTTTAACATGAAATAGATTCTTACACTTAACAAAAGAAAACTACCAATTAAACTAGAATGTAAATGTAAAGAACTGTACTAAAAGTGCAAACGATTAATATTTACTATAAAAAATTTAAAACTTTGTATAAAAATATACATATATATAGGTGTAATAATAAATTTAAAATAGCTACTCCTATATTCGGTTTGGTTCGGGTTTTTTAATTAAAACCAAAACCAAACAAAATTTGATCGGTTTTTAAATTTTAAAACCAAAACCAAACCAAACCAAACCAAAAAGTATCGGTTTTTTTGTCGGTTTGGTTTGGTTTTCGGTTTGGTTCGGGTTTTCGAATTTTTATGAACACTCCTACTGATTAGTGTCACACCTCCTTTTTGCGCGCCCGCCCCGAAGGGTTGAATGCGCGAGGGAGTTTTTCCAATTTAAGTGACAATATTCGAAATGGGATTATTTATTTAATTCAGAGTCACCACTTGGGAAATGTTTGGCTTTTGGTGTCCCAAGTCACCGGTTTATCTTGAATCCCAAATCGAGGAAATTTTCGACTTTTCTAAATGAAGTCTGCGAACCAGAAATTCTAAGTAAGGAATTCTGTTGACCCGAGGGAAGGTGTTAGGCACCCTCGAATCCCGTGGTTCTAGCACGGTCGCTTAAATTGTTATAATGGCTAAATATCTGATTTAAATACATGTTACAACTTGCGTGCTTTTATTGAGTATAAACCGCTTTTATTCTTATCATTTATTCTTATAGAATTGCAACGTCGTGAAAATGCATCTCGAACCACGTCACAATCAATGCACCCGTAGTTGTTAACACATTTTTGACTCCGTTGAGATTTGGATTTGGGTCACATCAATGTGCACCCGAATTTAAGAATGTAATTTAATTAAGCCGCGCCTGAAGAGTCTAACGCGTTATTATCTTTGGGGAAGACAGTGAAATTCACTAAACAGTCCATCCCAAATTCTAAGTATTTATTCTAAGTACTTAATTAACTTGCATGCTTAGCTAATCCCGGCCTCTTATTAGTTATCTGATTGATTATTGCAAGGAGGAAAAATTTTGTGTTTTATTGGATATGCTTTCAGTTTGATAAAAGAAATTGCATACAAGACAAATATCATGCTAAACTTAACCTAGGTGTTTGTTTCATTTTAATTCAAACCGATCTTTTGAACAGATTAACAACGTTGACTTCTATAAGCTACTACCAATGGGATTCAGACGTGATCCTATAAACTGCCTAACGCGACCCAATTTGGTAGAGTTAGTTTAAATGATTCAGAATTATGATGAGTCTTTTATCAAATTAAAAGCATCCTGCCTTACATGTTAGGGAAGAAAGAATAGAAGCTGAGATTTAACTGCCAATATATTAAACACACACGCACTCCTCGTCATACAGACAACTTAACAATTATAGCCACATAGTGTTAAATAGACTAAACTTCTATTAAGTACATATTGCACAAATGTATATTTAATGAGTTATAAGCTGAAAATTACACAAGCCTAAACACATTTGAGAATTGTAAATGCAGCAAATGACCGGGCTCTTTTGCATCTTTCATTTCATGCCTTTAGTGTTACATCAGTATGAGATTCGAGTGTGTACCTGGGGAATGCTTACAATTGAAGAAGCAGGGAAATCAGTAGAGCAATAGTAGCACACACCAAACAGCAGCAGTAACAGCAGATAATAACAGAACAAATCCTAGTGCAAGATGTAACTATAGCCGATGAGAAAGTGGAAAAGTGACAGCAGTAGGCAGTGTAGTAAAAACAGAACTCCAGACAGACCAACTCCAAGAAACAAACCAATGCGAACCACAACCAGTAAACTTTGTCTAGACTTGGAAGAAATCAGTATTGATCAAGCAAATCGAAATCAGTAAAATCAAGACAACAATGATAAGAAAAACTTCTGTATTTTTTGTTTTATGCCTCTCTCAATGTATATCTGTATATGCCTCTCTATTTTTCTCCTCAAATATGTATTCCTCTCCTTTTAAAATCCAATGTCAATTTCCAGTCTCAAAATCTGTCTGCCTCTCAAAAAATCAGTCCCCCAACTAATGGAAGTTCTTCTCCCTTTTATAGCCTAACATCAGGCTATTCACAGCCTGTTAAAACACATCAGAACCCCCTCTCTTTCTTGCTGTTTTCCACTCAACCTTTTAAAATATGAAACCCTCCCATGAGATTCCTGACAGCCCTTTTAATCAGCTTATTAAACTAAAAGCAGACATGGGCAACAAGAATATAATCTGACAGCATATGCTGTCAAACTATTTTAATCTAAACAAGGGCCTTTATGCACATGTTGTGCACAAGTGCACATGCCACCAATTCAGACTACAGTTACAGACCAAAACCTTAGATTTCTGATTCAAATTAACAACTATAAGTAGCTATACTCGATTCTCAATTTTGATTCAAACAATGTTCAGCAAGAAACAGATCAAATTGTTAACATTCAAACAGCTAAAACTATTCGACGACACGTATCGAATCGACTATACTAATTATAACATACACAATCAAAGACCATGATCAGAAATCTAACAATATCAAACATGCGATTCAAATTGCACTGTCAAAACAAAATGACCTTGGGAACTAAATAATCAACCAATTTCAAATTCAAACTGACTATACAGTTTACACACACACACATTATCAGTGGATGAAGAAGGACTCGATCAAACAGAGAGGTCCAGGCAAGGTGGACAGGACACAGTCGACCAACAATTCAGAAATAAAATCAACTAACATTTTGGGGCAATAAACAAACATTTAATTACAACAAGACTCATGAACTGATAGAAAAGAAAACAAAAATACCTGAAATCTTGAAAAATCAGCAAACCCTAGCTCGGATTTGAATTGATCTTTCTTAGGGTTGAACGAACTTTAATCGAAGTGTTCTCAAATGAGAAACACTTCGATTAAGGTCCATCAGACCCTACTCACTTGGCTCAAACGGACACAGATCAGTCGTGAAGAATCCTAGGGCTCCTAAAGGGCGGATTTGGGATTTGGGTTTCCCTAGTTAGATTCGGACCAAACCAAGCATGGTTTGGTCACGAGAAAAGTCCGGGGAGTGTCTGGTATGAATCTAGGGCAGATCGGTGTAGATCGAGTTTTGCTCGAATCTTCAAATGAAGATTCGAGAACCTAGGGTTTGATTCGAGGGAAAAGGATAACAGATCTATGCTCTGGGTGATGAGGCGGTCCTATGGTGTTAAGGTGGGGGTCACCGGCGTCCGTGCCGCCAGGATTAATGGTGAGGGGAAAGGGGGCGGCTAGGGTTCTAGGGTTTGGGTCTGTGGTGAGGATGACCTAAGGCAGGGGGGGTTTGGTTTAGGCGCGGGGTGAAGGGGGAAGGGTTTATATACGGTGTGAGTAATTGGATGTTGGCCGTTGGATTGCTGATGATCAATGGTTGTGATCTATCTACTAAAGGGAAACGGTGTCGTTTCAAGTGCACGGGGCTGGGTTGGACCAAGGTTGAACGGGTCGGATCTATACGTGGGTACGGGGGATGTGATCTTGGTCGTTGATCATTCTGAGATCAACGGCCCAGATCAGACCAGATCAAAACTACGTCGTTTGGACACCCCTGAGGTTAGCTGGTCTGGACCGGGCCAAACACACGTTTTGGGCTCGATTTGGGCCTCAAATTTTAAATGGGAAATAGGCCCAAACTTGATTTCAGGCCAATTTTGCACTCTTTTTCTTTTATTTTTAATTTTAAAACAAGAACCTAATTAAACAAAATTAAAACCCCATTAATTAAACACTTAATACAATTATTACACACATATCAAAGATATATAAAAAATAGGTAAAATCACCAAGGCGACAAATAGGACAAAACATGCATATTTCGTGATTTTCCTTTTAATAACCGGACTATGATTCAACTACACATGACACACATTTTTTGTATTTTGTTTGAATAAAATAAACACGGGCAAGATCACAAATAACTAACAAAATGCCACGTAAAAAATCCAAAAATTGTACAGCAAGACCATTTGTTATTATTTTTATTTCTTTTGGAGTGATTGTCGCGTAAAACAAAAATCACGTGCTCACAAGTAGAAACATAAATCATCTTAAAGAAAATAAGAAATACTTCACATCTTTATCTAGGTGAATTAATTACTTCTTTAAAATTTGGAAAACAAACCAGCTATTTAGAAAGTATTCATAATTTATGGTCGTATCATTTGAAAGCAAACAACGATTAGTATAACTACTAGAAGAGGTATTTTTTTATCCATGACCTATTTGATGCTTGCTACTGACTTACCATTTTCAAGTATTTTATATGAATGATGCACAAGCTACAACTGGTAAGTTGTTATCTATAATGTCACTTATCAAGTAATATAAATATTGAATTTATGTATTAATACTATATATGTGTTGTTACCTATATGGTGTACTTTTGATAAATTTATTCACTAATTGCTTGGTTGAATTGAGTGGAGGAAAGTCACGGCGTTAAATCAAATCCAATAGGTAGGGTATACCCCGAAAACAACAATATTTTTTAGAAAGGCTCAATAAATATTATGACAATGATTTTATAATCCATTTAAACTCTAATAGAATTTAGAAGAAATATTCTGACTACAAACGGTTGTATTTCATATAGATGCTACAAATAATTAATAAAGCTTTATGCTGATTTGAGATTTGTACACTTATTTAAGAAAGCAAATTTGATTTGCTAAGTTGCAAATTAGTTGTATATAACTTTCTTGGCATATGATTGAAATTAAGGCTTGAGAATGAATCTCAATATTGTTTAGTCTATTATGCCATTAATTGAGGGTAAGACATCGGGATTCTCCATAATGATAAGAGTTGGGTTTGAGTCCCAATTTATTATGGCCTAACATGTCTTTATAATGGTAAGACATTGGGTTTGAGTCCCACTATATCATATTGATGATATAATGATGACTAAAGAAAAATAATATATTTTTCATTAAAGGCATAAGATTGTCTCACTTGATTTGCTCCATTCTTGAAGTGAATGTGGTAGCAGTGCATAATAAGTTTAAATGAAGATAAGTGGTTGAACACCGAACGTGGGCGTTCCAAAGATCAAAATAATAATAATCATCACTATGATTATAAAAGGAGAGCAATAAGGGTTCTCAAAATAGTCCTTCAAAATGTGAAGGCAATGTTTACCATCAAATTGGTATGAAAATAATAAAGCACGTCGCTGATTATGATCCATTCCTTGAAGAGAATGTGACTTGTGATAAGCATTGAGAATGCAAATTCATTCCTAAAGTTGAATGTGGCAATATGTGATAAAAGCAATGAATAAAGACATGCAATTCATGCTTATATGAATGCCACACAACTCACCTCTAAAGGAGGTTTGAGTGAAATAAAGAGAATAAATATTATTGTGTGGTTACATGAATATGTCATTGGTCGCGTACATGTGATACGCCAGATATTATTTTGCCATGCCTTATAAAATTTATTAAAGGCAAAATTAAAGCAATAAATAATTTTGCTTATGATGATTCTGACCATGACAATTTATTGATATAAGTTTCTTCGTGAAGGAGACATTTACCATATGAATGGTATGATAAAAGATCTTGTAGTACAAAAGTTGTTAAGAGCTCCGGAAAAACTAATTTGTTACTACCCAGATGAATAAAATTATTCATGACATTGATATTGTAAAGTCTCAAAAGAAACTTTTTGAGTTTCAAATGTATAAGTCAAAGTGGTTGGCATATTGAGACTATAAATAAAAGGAAGATTGAATATCTTCATATTTCTATAATCATACTGGATAAATATGAAAGGTTACCCGATTTTCTTTCTATTTGCACTACACAAATATAAGCATGATGATGGAATCATATGCCACAAGTAAACTAAAGGTTTACTAAAACAATTATTAGTTGGCATAACCGGTTGACCATCCTGGTTCAATTATAATGCGAAAAAATAATTAAGAATTATATTGGCCTATATTGAAGAATAGAATATTCTTCAAGAATTATGTTGTGCTGCTTATTCTCATGATATACCAGTTAAGGTTGGGATTGAATCCCTTGATTTTTGGAACAAATAAAAGGTGATAAATATATGGGCCTGGTCACCTGCCATGTGGACGATTTTAATAGATGCATCTATTCTATGGTCACATGTGCATTTGTTATCAACTTGCAGTTTGGCGTTGGAAAAATTGCTTGCTCAAGTTATTAGAGCACAGTTCCAGAATATAAATTATGATGATTTATCTTAATAATACTGGTTTAAATCCAAGTTGGTTTAGCAGAAATTGTATGCCTCCAATTATAGCTAAATCATTGGTTATGAGAACAAAACTCCCAAAGACGAAATTTGGTATGAGATGTATTATTCAATACACAGCAGCACTTGTACGCATCTAGCCAAATTATAAAAATTTCTCCCTATCACAATCGGTTCAGGGTCAGGATCCAAATAATTTCTATATAGAAATATGGATGTGCTATATGATTTAATTATGCCACCAAAATGCACAAAGATGAGTTTCCAAAGAAGGTTGGGAAATATGTTGGTGATCCCAACATTAGGGGGGAGAAAATGGGCAGCTGAGAAAGTGATACGTGAAATGAATTATTATGAATACATATAGATCCTCGTACAAAAAAATATGAAATTGAAGTTCAAGTGATAATTCATTTACAAATTATTGTCAGATGCATTTGCTGACCCAAAGCTAAATGTCATATTTCAGCTGCTAATGCTCCAAATAGAATAAAGTCCATGATGGACAGAGTCTATGGCACGCATGAAGCATAACAGACCAATCGGTTCCAAAGATAAAACTCCTTGAAGAAGGAGAGGAGCAAATATTCTAAATGGTCATAATAAGGAGGCAAGTGCCCTAGAATAGCACCATGACATAACACTTCATAAGACCTCATGGGAGAGGCTCAGTACCTGAAAATAATGAGATAAAGAGATCCCAATAAGTTATGTCTTTATTAGGTAATAATGGAACCGACGTAAAGTGATCATCGACGATATTGTTAATATAATGTAGCGCTCAATATTATTAATATTGACGAGAATCTTGAGCTCAAATCTATCATAAAATTTGGACAGATAAATGATTGGCCAAAATAAAATAAAATATACGCAATCAAGATTGATTTCACCTGAAAAATGTGAAGTTGGACGGATAGTCCCATCACTTGAAAGTATAAAGCCAGTGGAGGTATAAATGTGCTCTTGTGCGAAGAAAGACAAGTCGATAGATATAAAGACGACTTGTGTCACAAGAAAATTTGTAAATATCCTGGCATTGATTATATAGAGACATGTTCTCTTGTGGTTGATATAATTATTTCAGGTTTTAATCTAGCAATACATAAAAAACTTGATATGCGTATAATGGAAATCATTGAAGGATTTAAATTGTTCTGAAGCATATTATGGTTCTCAAGAAATTTATTAAATAAAGCTTCAATAATCCTTATACGGATTGAAACAATCAGGGCGCATGTGGTATAATCGCCCGAGAAAATACTTGTTGAAAGAAGGGTACAAGAATAATTCAATTTGTCCTTGTAAAAAGATCCGGATTTGAATTTGTTGTAATCGTCGTGTATGTTGATGATTCAAATATCATTAGATTTCCCAGGGAGCTTCATAAAGCAGTAGACTGTTTAAAGAAAGAATTTGAAATGAAAGATCTTAGAAAGACAA